>NC_134548.1:35454651-35459651 GCF_050624435.1 Tenrec ecaudatus | reverse complement strand
CACACTCCTGAAGCCCATTCTCTAATCACTGCCTAACTCAGGCCCCTATACAAACACACACACACACACACACACAATCATGCACGCATGCCTGAAGCATCTTCTCTATTCCCTGCCTCATTCTTGCCCCTAAAAAATAAACACACACTCCTGATGCCCACTGCCTATTCCCTGCCTCCCTCCTTTCCCTACGCACACACACACACACACACACACACGAACACACACACACTCCTGAAGTCCCTTCCCTATTCCCTGCCTCCCTTCTGCCACCAAACAGACACACACACACACACACACACACACACACACACCTGATGCATTTTCTCTATTCCCTGCCTCACTCTTGGCCCAACAAAAAACATGCCTTGGATGACCCTTCCCTATTTCCTGCTTCACTCCTGGCCCTACACACACACACCCGTACACACACTCCTGAAGCCCTTTCCCTATTCCCTGCTTCACTCATTTCCCTACACACACACACAACTCTGAAGCCCCTCCCTATTCCTTGCCTCATCCTGCCCCCCCAACTCACCCATACACACACAGTCCTGATGCTCATTCCCTATTGCCTGGCTCTCTCCTGTCCCTACATACACACACGGAGACACACACAATCACTCCTGATGCCCCTACCCTAATCTCTGCCTCACTCCTTTCCCTGCACACACACACACAGACACACACATGGATCTCTTTGAAGAATACACCACATGCTGGGACACAAGAACAGCCTCAGTAAATCTAAACACATAGATATTATCCAGACATAATTCTCAGATCACTATGCCATAAAGCTGGAGATTAATAAGAGGATGTCCCAAAGAGCAAGGGCAACCAATTTGAAAATGAACAACGTTCTCCTGTGACATGAATGGGTACACGCCTAGATCAGAGAGTATATAAGTAAGTTTCTAGAAACTAATGAGTACGAGAATACAGTGTATCAAAACTTATTGGACCCTGTAAAGGCAATTATCCGAGGTAGCTGGATATCATTGAATACATACATGAAAATGAAGCAAGGCGTATGACAGATACGTTAACACAAAACCTCCAAGAACTAAACAGAGTCAGCAGAACAACCCCTCCATTAGCAAGAGAAAAATAAAAATAAGGGCAGAGGTAAACCAGGGGGAAGACAAGAGGTCAATGCAAAAGATAAATGCAACTAAAATCTTGTTTTATGAAAGAATTAACAAAATTGAGAGTTCTCTGGAAAAGCTTAGCAAAGATAGAAAGGAGCAAACATTAATAGCCAGGATGAGGGATGAATCGGGCAATAACAACAGACCCCAAGGAGATTAAAAACATAATCCCAAAGTACTATGAAGGTCTGTATTCTAATGAATTCAGAAACTTGGAAGACATGGATAAATATTTGGAAAAACAGTCCCTAAATTACCTCCGATAGAGATCTAAATATAAATTATATCTAAATATAAATTATATCTAAATATAAATTAATAAACAGGGGAAATCTTGAAGATATACATATGAACAAATCACTGACTTGTGTATACCTAATTGTGTAAATGAAATCATAAGTATAGACAAACATAAATAAATTTATGAATATGAATAAACTATAAACAATGATATACCTAAACATGCAATTAGTAATGCTAATATGTAAGTGTATACAAGGCCTATAAATCAATAGATGAATATAGAAGCAAAAATAAGTAAATATAATAAAATATGGAGATAGATTAAGGACTATTATGGAAATCTAGGGGAATCTATAAACATGTCTAGATAATTAATACATGTAGAAAAACGTATAAATATTGATGTATAAATAGATATAATATGAAATATAAATAGATAATTACATGCATATGTGTGTGATTATATACACACACACACACATATATATATACACATATCTGGGGATATTTATGAAAGACAGGCCAGAATTCCGGGGACTCATTTCTCTGAGAGATATTTTAAGCAGGCACTGTCCCACTGGCCTGATATCCGGGGTCTTATTTCTCTGAGACAGTTCACACAGGCGGCATCTTACAGGACGGACAACCGCGAACTTATTTCTGAGAAACAGTTCACGTCGGCGTAGGTGTACAGCTGGATAACCGGTGACTCATTACTCAGCGCGATCACACAGGCGCAGTGGCACAAGACGGATAACCGCGGACTGACTTTTGAGCTCTAGTTCACGCAGGCGCAGTCCTACAGACCGCAATCCCGGGGACTATTTCTCTGGGACATAATTCACGCAGGCGTAGGTTGACAGGCCGGATATCGGGAGACATATCCCAGAGATCGTTCACGCAAGCGCAGTTGCACAGGGCAGATAACCGCGCACTTATTTCTCAGCCCTAGTTCACGCAGGCGCAGTCCTACGGGCCGCAATTCCGGGGACTAGTACTCTGGGATATAATTGACGCAGGCGTAGGTTTACAGGCCGGATATCCGGGGACGCATAGCTCCGAGCTTTCACGCAGGCGCAGTGGCACAAGGCGGATAACCGCGCACTTATTTCTCAGCCCTAGTTCACGCAGGCGCAGTCCTACAGGCCGCGTTTCCCGGGACTATTTCTCTGGGACATAATTCACGCAGGCGTAGGTGTACTGGCCGGATATCCGGAGACTCATTTCTCTCAGCTCGTTCACGCAGGCGCATTGTCACAAGGCGGATAACCGCGCACTTATTTCTCAGCCCTAGTTCACGCAGGCGCAGTCCTACGGGCCGCAATTCCGGGGACTATTACTCTGGGATATAATTGACGCAGGCGTAGGTTTACAGGCCAGATAACCGGGGACGCATAGCTCCGAGCTTTCACGCAGGCGCAGTGGCACAAGGCGGATAACCGCGCACTTATTTCTCAGCCCTAGTTCACGCAGGCGCAGTCCTACAGGCCGCGTTTCCCGGGACTATTTCTCTGGGACATAATTCACGCAGGCGTAGGTGTACTGGCCGGATATCCGGAGACTCATTTCTCTCAGCTCGTTCACGCAGGCGCATTGTCACAAGGCGGATAACCGCGCACTTATTTCTCAGCCCTAGTTCACGCAGGCGCAGTCCTACGGGCCGCAATTCCGGGGACTATTTCTCTGGACATAGTTCACGCAGGCGTAGGTGTACAGGCCGGATATCTAGGGACTCATTTCTCTCAGCTCGTTCACGCAGGCGCAGTGGTACAGGACGGATAACCGCGCACTTATTCCTCAGTCCTAGTTCACGCAGGCGCAGTCCTACTGGCCGAATTTCCGGGAACTATTTCTCTGGGACATAGTTCACGCAGGCGCAGTGGCACAGAATGGATAACCGCGGATTTTTCTCTGAGACCTACTTCACACAGGCGCAGTCTTATGGGACGGATAACCGCGGACATATTTCTGAGACATTGTTCACCCAGGTGCAGTCGTACAGGCGGGATATCGGGGGCTTATTTCCCTGAGCCGTAGTTCGCGAAGTCCGTCTCTCATCTAATCGCCCCGCACCCCCTCTTCGGTCCATCACTGACTTCAGAACTGTGCCCTGGTGAGTTCAGGATAGCTGGCTGCCCGATGGTTGATACCTTTTCGTGCGATTTACATCTGTATGGTTGGCATCTGACTCCCTATTCCCTGCCTCACTCCTGTCCCTATACACACAAACACACACACACTCCTGATGCCCATCCCTATTCCCTGCCTCACTCCTGTCCTCCCACACACATACACAAACACACACACAATTCCCATTCACAATCCCCTGCCTCACTCCTGCACACTCCCAATAGACTCAATAAGCCCCTTCCCTATTCCCTGCCTCACGCCTGTACCCACACACAAGCTCCTAAAGCCCCTTGGATATTCCCTGCCTCACTCCAGCCCCTACACACACACACAACACACACACACACACACGCTCCTGAAGCCCCTTCCCTATTCCCTGCCTCACTCCTGTCCCTATACACACACAAACACACACACACACATTCCTGAAGCCCTTCCCTATTCCCTGCATCACTCCAGCCCCTACACACACACACATACACGCTCCTGAAGCACCTTCCCTATTCCCTGCCTCACTCTTGCCACTACAAACACACACAAACACCCAACACACACACACACCCCTGAAGCCCATTCCCTATTCCCTGCCCCTCTCCAACCCATACACACACACACACACACACACACTACCGAACCCCCTTCCCTATTCCCTGCCTCACTCTTGTCCCTACACACACACACACACACACACACTCCTGATGCCCATCCCCTATTCGCTGCCTCACTCAGGTCCCTTCATACACACGTACACACACACAATCCTGATGGCCCTGCCCTATTCCCTGCCTCACTTCAGATCTATCTCTCTCTCTCTCTCTCTCTCTCTCTCTCTCTCTCTCTCTCCCTCTTCTCTCTCTGTCTCACTCACTCCATGCCCCTTCCCTATTCCGTGGCTCACTCTTGCCACTACACACACATACCTGTAACGTCCTCTCTATTCCCTCACTCACACTTGCCTCTATACACACACACACACACAAACACACACACATACACACTTCTGATGCCCATTTCCTATTTGCTGCATCACTCCAGGCCTCGCTCCCACACACACACCCCTGATGTCCATTCTCTATTAGCTGCCTCACTCATGCCACTACACACACACAAAAATACACACACTCAGGCCCAAGCATCTTCTCTATTCCCTGCTTCTCCCTTGGCCCCAGAAATATACACACACACTCCTGAAGCCCCTACCCTATTCCCTGCCTTACTCTTGCCCCTCAACACGCACGCACACACACCCATACACACACACACTCCTGATGCCCATTCCCTATTACTGCCTCATTCCTGTCCCTACACACACACACACACACACACACTCACACCTGAAGTCCCTTCTCTAATCCCTTCCTCATTCTTTCCCTGCGCACACAAACACACACACAAAAAACAAAGACACGCACAATACCCATTCCCAAATCCCTGCATCACTCCTGCACACCCCACAATAGACTCAAGAAGCCCCTT
>NC_134548.1:35422151-35452151 GCF_050624435.1 Tenrec ecaudatus | reverse complement strand
CAGTAAATCTAAACACATAGATATTATCCAGACATAATTCTCAGATCACTATGCCATAAAGCTGGAGATTAATAAGAGGATGTCCCAAAGAGCAAGGGCAACCAATTTGAAAATGAACAACGTTCTCCTGTGACATGAATGGGTACACGCCTAGATCAGAGAGTATATAAGTAAGTTTCTAGAAACTAATGAGTACGAGAATACAGTGTATCAAAACTTATTGGACCCTGTAAAGGCAATTATCCGAGGTAGCTGGATATCATTGAATACATACATGAAAATGAAGCAAGGCGTATGACAGATACGTTAACACAAAACCTCCAAGAACTAAACAGAGTCAGCAGAACAACCCCTCCATTAGCAAGAGAAAAATAAAAATAAGGGCAGAGGTAAACCAGGGGGAAGACAAGAGGTCAATGCAAAAGATAAATGCAACTAAAATCTTGTTTTATGAAAGAATTAACAAAATTGAGAGTTCACTGGAAAAGCTTAGCAAAGATAGAAAGGAGCAAACATTAATAGCCAGGATGAGGGATGAATCGGGCAATAACAACAGACCCCAAGGAGATTAAAAACATAATCCCAAAGTACTATGAAGGTCTGTATTCTAATGAATTCAGAAACTTGGAAGACATGGATAAATATTTGGAAAAACAGTCCCTAAATTACCTCCGATAGAGATCTAAATATAAATTATATCTAAATATAAATTATATCTAAATATAAATTAATAAACAGGGGAAATCTTGAAGATATACATATGAACAAATCACTGACTTGTGTATACCTAATTGTGTAAATGAAATCATAAGTATAGACAAACATAAATAAATTTATGAATATGAATAAACTATAAACAATGATATACCTAAACATGCAATTAGTAATGCTAATATGTAAGTGTATACAAGGCCTATAAATCAATAGATGAATATAGAAGCAAAAATAAGTAAATATAATAAAATATGGAGATAGATTAAGGACTATTATGGAAATCTAGGGGAATCTATAAACATGTCTAGATAATTAATACATGTAGAAAAACGTATAAATATTGATGTATAAATAGATATAATATGAAATATAAATAGATAGTTACATGCATATGTGTGTGATTATATACACACACACACACATATATATATACACATATCTGGGGATATTTATGAAAGACAGGCCAGAATTCCGGGGACTCATTTCTCTGAGAGATATTTTAAGCAGGCACTGTCCCACTGGCCTGATATCCGGGGTCTTATTTCTCTGAGACAGTTCACACAGGCGGCATCTTACAGGACGGACAACCGCGAACTTATTTCTGAGAAACAGTTCACGTCGGCGTAGGTGTACAGCTGGATAACCGGTGACTCATTACTCTGAGCGCGATCACACAGGCGCAGTGGCACAAGACGGATAACCGCGGACTGACTTTTGAGCTCTAGTTCACGCAGGCGCAGTCCTACAGACCGCAATCCCGGGGACTATTTCTCTGGTACATAATTCACGCAGGCGTAGGTTGACAGGCCGGATATCAAGAGACATATCCCAGAGATCGTTCACGCAAGCGCAGTTGCACAGGGCAGATAACCGCGCACTTATTTCTCAGCCCTAGTTCACGCAGGCGCAGTCCTACGGGCCGCAATTCCGGGGACTATTACTCTGGGATATAATTGACGCAGGCGTAGGTTTACAGGCCAGATAACCGGGGACGCATAGCTCCGAGCTTTCACGCAGGCGCAGTGGCACAAGGCGGATAACCGCGCACTTATTTCTCAGCCCTAGTTCACGCAGGCGCAGTCCTACAGGCCGCGTTTCCCGGGACTATTTCTCTGGGACATAATTCACGCAGGCGTAGGTGTACTGGCCGGATATCCGGAGACTCATTTCTCTCAGCTCGTTCACGCAGGCGCATTGTCACAAGGCGGATAACCGCGCACTTATTTCTCAGCCCTAGTTCACGCAGGCGCAGTCCTACGGGCCGCAATTCCGGGGACTATTACTCTGGGATATAATTGACGCAGGCGTAGGTTTACAGGCCAGATAACCGGGGACGCATAGCTCCGAGCTTTCACGCAGGCGCAGTGGCACAAGGCGGATAACCGCGCACTTATTTCTCAGCCCTAGTTCACGCAGGCGCAGTCCTACAGGCCGCGTTTCCCGGGACTATTTCTCTGGGACATAATTCACGCAGGCGTAGGTGTACTGGCCGGATATCCGGAGACTCATTTCTCTCAGCTCGTTCACGCAGGCGCATTGTCACAAGGCGGATAACCGCGCACTTATTTCTCAGCCCTAGTTCACGCAGGCGCAGTCCTACGGGCCGCAATTCCGGGGACTATTTCTCTGGACATAGTTCACGCAGGCGTAGGTGTACAGGCCGGATATCTAGGGACTCATTTCTCTCAGCTCGTTCACGCAGGCGCAGTGGTACAGGACGGATAACCGCGCACTTATTCCTCAGTCCTAGTTCACGCAGGCGCAGTCCTACTGGCCGAATTTCCGGGAACTATTTCTCTGGGACATAGTTCACGCAGGCGCAGTGGCACAGAATGGATAACCGCGGATTTTTCTCTGAGACCTACTTCACACAGGCGCAGTCTTATGGGACGGATAACCGCGGACATATTTCTGAGACATTGTTCACCCAGGTGCAGTCGTACAGGCGGGATATCGGGGGCTTATTTCCCTGAGCCGTAGTTCGCGAAGTCCGTCTCTCATCTAATCGCCCCGCACCCCCTCTTCGGTCCATCACTGACTTCAGAACTGTGCCCTGGTGAGTTCAGGATAGCTGGCTGCCCGATGGTTGATACCTTTTCGTGCGATTTACATCTGTATGGTTGGCATCTGACTCCCTATTCCCTGCCTCACTCCTGTCCCTATACACACAAACACACACACACTCCTGATGCCCATCCCTATTCCCTGCCTCACTCCTGTCCTCCCACACACATACACAAACACACACACAATTCCCATTCACAATCCCCTGCCTCACTCCTGCACACTCCCAATAGACTCAATAAGCCCCTTCCCTATTCCCTGCCTCACGCCTGTACCCACACACAAGCTCCTAAAGCCCCTTGGCTATTCCCTGCCTCACTCCAGCCCCTACACACACACACAACACACACACACGCTCCTGAAGCCCCTTCCCTATTCCCTGCCTCACTCCTGTCCCTATACACACACAAACACACACACACACACACATTCCTGAAGCCCTTCCCTATTCCCTGCATCACTCCAGCCCCTACACACACACACATACACGCTCCTGAAGCACCTTCCCTATTCCCTGCCTCACTCTTGCCACTACAAACACACACAAACACCCAACACACACACACACCCCTGAAGCCCATTCCCTATTCCCTGCCCCTCTCCAACCCATACACACACACACACACACACACACTACCGAACCCCCTTCCCTATTCCCTGCCTCACTCTTGTCCCTACACACACACACACACACACACACTCCTGATGCCCATCCCCTATTCGCTGCCTCACTCAGGTCCCTTCATACACACGTACACACACACAATCCTGATGGCCCTGCCCTATTCCCTGCCTCACTTCAGATCTATCTCTCTCTCTCTCTCTCTCTCTCTCTCTCTCTCTCTCTCTCCCTCTTCTCTCTCTGTCTCACTCACTCCATGCCCCTTCCCTATTCCGTGGCTCACTCTTGCCACTACACACACATACCTGTAACGTCCTCTCTATTCCCTCACTCACACTTGCCTCTATACACACACACACACACAAACACACACACATACACACTTCTGATGCCCATTTCCTATTTGCTGCATCACTCCAGGCCTCGCTCCCACACACACACCCCTGATGTCCATTCTCTATTAGCTGCCTCACTCATGCCACTACACACACACAAAAATACACACACTCAGGCCCAAGCATCTTCTCTATTCCCTGCTTCTCCCTTGGCCCCAGAAATATACACACACACTCCTGAAGCCCCTACCCTATTCCCTGCCTTACTCTTGCCCCTCAACACGCACGCGCACACACACCCATACACACACACACTCCTGATGCCCATTCCCTATTACTGCCTCATTCCTGTCCCTACACACACACACACACACACACACACTCACACCTGAAGTCCCTTCTCTAATCCCTTCCTCATTCTTTCCCTGCGCACACAAACACACACACAAAAAACAAAGACACGCACAATACCCATTCCCAAATCCCTGCATCACTCCTGCACACCCCACAATAGACTCAAGAAGCCCCTTCCCTATTCCCTGCATCACTCCTGCACCCACATACACGCTGCTGAAGCCCCTTCCCTATTCCCTACCTCACTACTGCCACTACACACACACACACACACACACACACACACACATGCCTGAAGCATGTTCTCTATTCCCTGCCTCACTCTTGCCCCTACAAAATCACACATACACTTCTGAAGCCCAATGCCAATTTCCTACCTCTCTCCAGTCCCTACACACACACACACACACACACACACACACACACACACGCAGGCCTGAAGCATGTTCTCTATTCCCTGCCTCACTCTTGACCCTACAAAATCACACATACACTTCTGAAGCCCAATGCCAATTTCCTACCTCACTCCAGTCCCTACACACACACACAAACACACAGACACACACCCATTCCTGAAGCCCCTTCACTATTCCTTGCCTAACTCCTGCCACAAAACCCCCACCCACTACACACACATACACACACACTCCTGATGCCCATTCCCTATTTCTTGCCTCATTCCTGTCCCTACACTCACTCTATCACACACACACACACACACACACACACACACACACACACACCTGAAACCCCTTTCCTATTCCCTGCCTCACTCCTGACACTACACACACACACACATACACACGGGCCTGAAGCATATTCTCTATTCCCTGCTTAATTCGTGCCCCTACAAAAATACACACACTCCTGATCCCCAATACCAACTTACTGCCTCACTAATGTCCCCCCTACACACACACACACAATCTCACCCTCTCCTGAAGCCCCTTCCCTATTTCCTGCCTCACTCCTACCCCTACACACACACACACACACATACACACAGTCCTCAAACTCTTTCCCTATTCCCTGCCTCACTCCTGCCCTTACTCACAAAAACACACACAAACACCAACACACAACACAACCCTGAAGCCCATTCCCTATTCCCTGCCCCTCTCCAACCCCTACACACACACACACAATACCGAACCCCCTTCCCTATTCCCTGCCTTACTCCTGTCCCTACACACACACACACACACACACACACTCCTAAATCCCCTTCCCTAATCACTGCCTCACTCCACCCCTATGCACACACACACCCACACTCCTGAAGCCCATTCTCTAATCACTGCCTAACTCAGGCCCCTATACAAACACACACACACACACACACACACAATCATGCACGCATGCCTGAAGCATCTTCTCTATTCCCTGCCTCATTCTTGCCCCTAAAAAATAAACACACACTCCTGATGCCCACTGCCTATACCCTGCCTCCCTCCTGTCCCTACGCACACACACACACGAACACACACACACTCCTGAAGTCCCTTCCCTATTCCCTGCCTCCCTTCTGCCACCACACACACACACACACACACACACACACACACACACCTGATGCATTTTCTCTATTCCCTGCCTCACTCTTGCCCCTACAAAAAACATGCCTTGGATGACCCTTCCCTATTTCCTGCTTCACTCCTGGCCCTACACACACACACCCGTACACACACTCCTGAAGCCCCTTCCCTATTCCCTGCTTCAGTCATGTCCCTACACACACACACACACACACACAACTCTGAAGCCCCTCCCTATTCCTTGCCTCATCCTGCCCCCCCCACTCACCCATACACACACAGTCCTGATGCTCATTCCCTATTGCCTGGCTCTCTCCTGTCCCTACATACACACACGCAGACACACACAATCACTCCTGATGCCCCTACCCTAATCTCTGCCTCACTCCACACCTATGCACACACACACCCACACTCCTGAAGCCCATTCTCTAATCACTGCCTAACTCAGGCCCCTATACAAACACACACACACACACACACACAATCATGCACGCATGCCTGAAGCATCTTCTCTATTCCCAGCCTCATTCTTGCCCCTAAAAAATAAACACACACTCCTGATGCCCACTGCCTATTCCCTGCCTCCCTCCTTTCCCTACGCACACACACACACACACACACACACACACACACACACACGAACACACACACACTCCTGAAGTCCCTTCCCTATTCCCTGCCTCCCTTCTGCCACCAAACAGACACACACACACACACACACACACACACACCTGATGCATTTTCTCTATTCCCTGCCTCACTCTTGGCCCAACAAAAAACATGCCTTGGATGACCCTTCCCTATTTCCTGCTTCACTCCTGGCCCTACACACACACACCCGTACACACACTCCTGAAGCCCTTTCCCTATTCCCTGCTTCACTCATTTCCCTACACACACACACAACTCTGAAGCCCCTCCCTATTCCTTGCCTCATCCTGCCCCCCCAACTCACCCATACACACACAGTCCTGATGCTCATTCCCTATTGCCTGGCTCTCTCCTGTCCCTACATACACACACGGAGACACACACAATCACTCCTGATGCCCCTACCCTAATCTCTGCCTCACTCCTTTCCCTGCACACACACACACACACAGACACACACATGGATCTCTTTGAAGAATACACCACATGCTGGGACACAAGAACAGCCTCAGTAAATCTAAACACATAGATATTATCCAGACATAATTCTCAGATCACTATGCCATAAAGCTGGAGATTAATAAGAGGATGTCCCAAAGAGCAAGGGCAACCAATTTGAAAATGAACAACGTTCTCCTGTGACATGAATGGGTACACGCCTAGATCAGAGAGTATATAAGTAAGTTTCTAGAAACTAATGAGTACGAGAATACAGTGTATCAAAACTTATTGGACCCTGTAAAGGCAATTATCCGAGGTAGCTGGATATCATTGAATACATACATGAAAATGAAGCAAGGCGTATGACAGATACGTTAACACAAAACCTCCAAGAACTAAACAGAGTCAGCAGAACAACCCCTCCATTAGCAAGAGAAAAATAAAAATAAGGGCAGAGGTAAACCAGGGGGAAGACAAGAGGTCAATGCAAAAGATAAATGCAACTAAAATCTTGTTTTATGAAAGAATTAACAAAATTGAGAGTTCTCTGGAAAAGCTTAGCAAAGATAGAAAGGAGCAAACATTAATAGCCAGGATGAGGGAGGAATCGGGCAATAACAACAGACCCCAAGGAGATTAAAAACATAATCCCAAAGTACTATGAAGGTCTGTATTCTAATGAATTCAGAAACTTGGAAGACATGGATAAATATTTGGAAAAACAGTCCCTAAATTACCTCCGATAGAGATCTAAATATAAATTATATCTAAATATAAATTATATCTAAATATAAATTAATAAACAGGGGAAATCTTGAAGATATACATATGAACAAATCACTGACTTGTGTATACCTAATTGTGTAAATGAAATCATAAGTATAGACAAACATAAATAAATTTATGAATATGAATAAACTATAAACAATGATATACCTAAACATGCAATTAGTAATGCTAATATGTAAGTGTATACAAGGCCTATAAATCAATAGATGAATATAGAAGCAAAAATAAGTAAATATAATAAAATATGGAGATAGATTAAGGACTATTATGGAAATCTAGGGGAATCTATAAACATGTCTAGATAATTAATACATGTAGAAAAACGTATAAATATTGATGTATAAATAGATATAATATGAAATATAAATAGATAGTTACATGCATATGTGTGTGATTATATACACACACACACACATATATATATACACATATCTGGGGATATTTATGAAAGACAGGCCAGAATTCCGGGGACTCATTTCTCTGAGAGATATTTTAAGCAGGCACTGTCCCACTGGCCTGATATCCGGGGTCTTATTTCTCTGAGACAGTTCACACAGGCGGCATCTTACAGGACGGACAACCTCGAACTTATTTCTGAGAAACAGTTCACGTCGGCGTAGGTGTACAGCTGGATAACCGGTGACTCATTTCTCTGAGCGCGATCACACAGGCGCAGTGGCACAAGACGGATAACCGCGGACTGACTTTTGAGCTCTAGTTCACGCAGGCGCAGTCCTACAGACCGCAATCCCGGGGACTATTTCTCTGGGACATAATTCACGCAGGCGTAGGTTGACAGGCCGGATATCGGGAGACATATCCCAGAGATCGTTCACGCAAGCGCAGTTGCACAGGGCAGATAACCGCGCACTTATTTCTCAGCCCTAGTTCACGCAGGCGCAGTCCTACGGGCCGCAATTCCGGGGACTATTACTCTGGGATATAATTGACGCAGGCGTAGGTTTACAGGCCAGATAACCGGGGACGCATAGCTCCGAGCTTTCACGCAGGCGCAGTGGCACAAGGCGGATAACCGCGCACTTATTTCTCAGCCCTAGTTCACGCAGGCGCAGTCCTACAGGCCGCGTTTCCCGGGACTATTTCTCTGGGACATAATTCACGCAGGCGTAGGTGTACTGGCCGGATATCCGGAGACTCATTTCTCTCAGCTCGTTCACGCAGGCGCATTGTCACAAGGCGGATAACCGCGCACTTATTTCTCAGCCCTAGTTCACGCAGGCGCAGTCCTACGGGCCGCAGTTCCGGGGACTATTTCTCTGGACATAGTTCACGCAGGCGTAGGTGTACAGGCCGGATATCTAGGGACTCATTTCTCTCAGCTCGTTCACGCAGGCGCAGTGGTACAGGACGGATAACCGCGCACTTATTCCTCAGTCCTAGTTCACGCAGGCGCAGTCCTACTGGCCGAATTTCCGGGAACTATTTCTCTGGGACATAGTTCACGCAGGCGCAGTGGCACAGAATGGATAACCGCGGATTTTTCTCTGAGACCTACTTCACACAGGCGCAGTCTTATGGGACGGATAACCGCGGACATATTTCTGAGACATTGTTCACCCAGGTGCAGTCGTACAGGCGGGATATCGGGGGCTTATTTCCCTGAGCCGTAGTTCGCGAAGTCCGTCTCTCATCTAATCGCCCCGCACCCCCTCTTCGGTCCATCACTGACTTCAGAACTGTGCCCTGGTGAGTTCAGGATAGCTGGCTGCCCGATGGTTGATACCTTTTCGTGCGATTTACATATGTATGGTTGGCATCTGACTCCCTATTCCCTGCCTCACTCCTGTCCCTATACACACAAACACACACACACTCCTGATGCCCATCCCTATTCCCTGCCTCACTCCTGTCCTCCCACACACATACACAAACACACACACAATTCCCATTCACAATCCCCTGCCTCACTCCTGCACACTCCCAATAGACTCAATAAGCCCCTTCCCTATTCCCTGCCTCACGCCTGTACCCACACACAAGCTCCTAAAGCCCCTTGGCTATTCCCTGCCTCACTCCAGCCCCTACACACACACACAACACACACACACACACACACACACGCTCCTGAAGCCCCTTCCCTATTCCCTGCCTCACTCCTGTCCCTATACACACACAAACACACACACACACACACATTCCTGAAGCCCTTCCCTATTCCCTGCATCACTCCAGCCCCTACACACACACACATACACGCTCCTGAAGCACCTACCCTATTCCCTGCCTCACTCTTGCCACTACAAACACACACAAACACCCAACACACACACACACCCCTGAAGCCCATTCCCTATTCCCTGCCCCTCTCCAACCCATACACACACACACACACACACACACACACACTACCGAACCCCCTTCCCTATTCCCTGCCTCACTCTTGTCCCTACACACACACACACACACACTCCTGATGCCCATCCCCTATTCGCTGCCTCACTCAGGTCCCTTCATACACACGTACACACACACAATCCTGATGGCCCTGCCCTATTCCCTGCCTCACTTCAGATCTATCTATCTCTCTCTCTCTTACTCTCTCTCTCTCTCTCTCTCTCTCCCTCTTCTCTCTCTGTCTCACTCACTCCATGCCCCTTCCCTATTCCGTGGCTCACTCTTGCCACTACACACACATACCTGTAACGTCCTCTCTATTCCCTCACTCACACTTGCCTCTATACACACACACACACACAAACACACACACATACACACTTCTGATGCCCATTTCCTATTTGCTGCATCACTCCAGGCCTCGCTCCCACACACACACCCCTGATGTCCATTCTCTATTAGCTGCCTCACTCATGCCACTACACACACACAAAAATACACACACTCAGGCCCAAGCATCTTCTCTATTCCCTGCTTCTCCCTTGGCCCCAGAAATATACACACACACTCCTGAAGCCCCTACCCTATTCCCTGCCTTACTCTTGCCCCTCAACACGCACGCACACACACCCATACACACACACACTCCTGATGCCCATTCCCTATTACTGCCTCATTCCTGTCCCTACACACACACACACACACACACACACACACACACTCACACCTGAAGTCCCTTCTCTAATCCCTTCCTCATTCTTTCCCTGCGCACACAAACACACACACAAAAAACAAAGACACACACAATACCCATTCCCAAATCCCTGCATCACTCCTGCACACCCCACAATAGACTCAAGAAGCCCCTTCCCTATTCCCTGCATCACTCCTGCACCCACATACACGCTGCTGAAGCCCCTTCCCTATTCCCTACCTCACTACTGCCACTACACACACACACACACACACACACACACACACATGCCTGAAGCATGTTCTCTATTCCCTGCCTCACTCTTGCCCCTACAAAATCACACATACACTTCTGAAGCCCAATGCCAATTTCCTACCTCTCTCCAGTCCCTACACACACACACACACACACACACACACACACACACACGCAGGCCTGAAGCATGTTCTCTATTCCCTGCCTCACTCTTGCCCCTACAAAATCACACATACACTTCTGAAGCCCAATGCCAATTTCCTACCTCACTCCAGTCCCTACACACACACACAAACACACAGACACACACCCATTCCTGAAGCCCCTTCACTATTCCTTGCCTAACTCCTGCCACAAAACCCCCACCCACTACACACACATACACACACACTCCTGATGCCCATTCCCTATTTCTTGCCTCATTCCTGTCCCTACACTCACTCTATCACTCACACACACACACACACACACACACACACACACACCTGAAACCCCTTTCCTATTCCCTGCCTCACTCCTGACACTACACACACACACACATACACACGGGCCTGAAGCATATTCTCTATTCCCTGCTTAATTCGTGCCCCTACAAAAATACACACACTCCTGATCCCCAATACCAACTTACTGCCTCACTAATGTCCCCCCTACACACACACACACAATCTCACCCTCTCCTGAAGCCCCTTCCCTATTTCCTGCCTCACTCCTACCCCTACACACACACACACACATACACACAGTCCTCAAACTCTTTCCCTATTCCCTGCCTCACTCCTGCCCTTACTCACAAAAACACACACAAACACCAACACACAACACAACCCTGAAGCCCATTCCCTATTCCCTGCCCCTCTCCAACCCCTACACACACACACACACACACACACACACACACACACACTACCGAACCCCCTTCCCTATTCCCTGCCTTACTCCTGTCCCTACACACACACACACACACACACACACACACACACTCCTAAAGCCCCTTCCCTAATCACTGCCTCACTCCACCCCTATGCACACACACACCCACACTCCTGAAGCCCATTCTCTAATCACTGCCTAACTCAGGCCCCTATACAAACACACACACACACACACACACACACACAATCATGCACGCATGCCTGAAGCATCTTCTCTATTCCCTGCCTCCTTCTTGCCCCTAAAAAATAAACACACACTCCTGATGCCCACTGCCTATACCCTGCCTCCCTCCTGTCCCTACGCACACACACACACGAACACACACACACTCCTGAAGTCCCTTCCCTATTCCCTGCCTCCCTTCTGCCACCACACACACACACACACACACACACACACACACACACACCTGATGCATTTTCTCTATTCCCTGCCTCACTCTTGCCCCTACAAAAAACATGCCTTGGATGACCCTTCCCTATTTCCTGCTTCACTCCTGGCCCTACACACACACACCCGTACACACACTCCTGAAGCCCCTTCCCTATTCCCTGCTTCAGTCATGTCCCTACACACACACACACACACAAACACTGAAGCCCCTCCCTATTCCTTGCCTCATCCTGCCCCCCCCACTCACCCATACACACACAGTCCTGATGCTCATTCCCTATTGCCTGGCTCTCTCCTGTCCCTACATACACACACGCAGACACACACAATCACT
The DNA here is from genome assembly GCF_050624435.1 of Tenrec ecaudatus. NCBI lineage: Eukaryota > Metazoa > Chordata > Mammalia > Afrosoricida > Tenrecidae > Tenrec > Tenrec ecaudatus. Next base: position 35,439,676 of record NC_134548.1, on the reverse strand, counting down.
CCTGATGCCCCTACCCTAATCTCTGCCTCACTCCACACCTATGCACACACACACCCACACTCCTGAAGCCCATTCTCTAATCACTGCCTAACTCAGGCCCCTATACAAACACACACACACACACACACACACAATCATGCACGCATGCCTGAAGCATCTTCTCTATTCCCTGCCTCATTCTTGCCCCTAAAAAATAAACACACACTCCTGATGCCCACTGCCTATTCCCTGCCTCCCTCCTGTCCCTACGCACACACACACACACACACACACACGAACACACACACACTCCTGAAGTCCCTTCCCTATTCCCTGCCTCCCTTCTGCCACCAAACAGACACACACACACACACACACACACACACACACCTGATGCATTTTCTCTATTCCCTGCCTCACTCTTGGCCCAACAAAAAACATGCCTTGGATGACCCTTCCCTATTTCCTGCTTCACTCCTGGCCCTACACACACACACCCGTACACACACTCCTGAAGCCCTTTCCCTATTCCCTGCTTCACTCATTTCCCTACACACACACACAACTCTGAAGCCCCTCCCTATTCCTTGCCTCATCCTGCCCCCCCAACTCACCCATACACACACAGTCCTGATGCTCATTCCCTATTGCCTGGCTCTCTCCTGTCCCTACATACACACACGGAGACACACACAATCACTCCTGATGCCCCTACCCTAATCTCTGCCTCACTCCTTTCCCTGCACACACACACACACACAGACACACACATGGATCTCTTTGAAGAATACACCACATGCTGGGACACAAGAACAGCCTCAGTAAATCTAAACACATAGATATTATCCAGACATAATTCTCAGATCACTATGCCATAAAGCTGGAGATTAATAAGAGGATGTCCCAAAGAGCAAGGGCAACCAATTTGAAAATGAACAACGTTCTCCTGTGACATGAATGGGTACACGCCTAGATCAGAGAGTATATAAGTAAGTTTCTAGAAACTAATGAGTACGAGAATACAGTGTATCAAAACTTATTGGACCCTGTAAAGGCAATTATCCGAGGTAGCTGGATATCATTGAATACATACATGAAAATGAAGCAAGGCGTATGACAGATACGTTAACACAAAACCTCCAAGAACTAAACAGAGTCAGCAGAACAACCCCTCCATTAGCAAGAGAAAAATAAAAATAAGGGCAGAGGTAAACCAGGGGGAAGACAAGAGGTCAATGCAAAAGATAAATGCAACTAAAATCTTGTTTTATGAAAGAATTAACAAAATTGAGAGTTCTCTGGAAAAGCTTAGCAAAGATAGAAAGGAGCAAACATTAATAGCCAGGATGAGGGATGAATCGGGCAATAACAACAGACCCCAAGGAGATTAAAAACATAATCCCAAAGTACTATGAAGGTCTGTATTCTAATGAATTCAGAAACTTGGAAGACATGGATAAATATTTGGAAAAACAGTCCCTAAATTACCTCCGATAGAGATCTAAATATAAATTATATCTAAATATAAATTATATCTAAATATAAATTAATAAACAGGGGAAATCTTGAAGATATACATATGAACAAATCACTGACTTGTGTATACCTAATTGTGTAAATGAAATCATAAGTATAGACAAACATAAATAAATTTATGAATATGAATAAACTATAAACAATGATATACCTAAACATGCAATTAGTAATGCTAATATGTAAGTGTATACAAGGCCTATAAATCAATAGATGAATATAGAAGCAAAAATAAGTAAATATAATAAAATATGGAGATAGATTAAGGACTATTATGGAAATCTAGGGGAATCTATAAACATGTCTAGATAATTAATACATGTAGAAAAACGTATAAATATTGATGTATAAATAGATATAATATGAAATATAAATAGATAGTTACATGCATATGTGTGTGATTATATACACACACACACACATATATATATACACATATCTGGGGATATTTATGAAAGACAGGCCAGAATTCCGGGGACTCATTTCTCTGAGAGATATTTTAAGCAGGCACTGTCCCACTGGCCTGATATCCGGGGTCTTATTTCTCTGAGACAGTTCACACAGGCGGCATCTTACAGGACGGACAACCGCGAACTTATTTCTGAGAAACAGTTCACGTCGGCGTAGGTGTACAGCTGGATAACCGGTGACTCATTACTCTGAGCGCGATCACACAGGCGCAGTGGCACAAGACGGATAACCGCGGACTGACTTTTGAGCTCTAGTTCACGCAGGCGCAGTCCTACAGACCGCAATCCCGGGGACTATTTCTCTGGGACATAATTCACGCAGGCGTAGGTTGACAGGCCGGATATCGGGAGACATATCCCAGAGATCGTTCACGCAAGCGCAGTTGCACAGGGCAGATAACCGCGCACTTATTTCTCAGCCCTAGTTCACGCAGGCGCAGTCCTACGGGCCGCAATTCCGGGGACTAGTACTCTGGGATATAATTGACGCAGGCGTAGGTTTACAGGCCGGATATCCGGGGACGCATAGCTCCGAGCTTTCACGCAGGCGCAGTGGCACAAGGCGGATAACCGCGCACTTATTTCTCAGCCCTAGTTCACGCAGGCGCAGTCCTACAGGCCGCGTTTCCCGGGACTATTTCTCTGGGACATAATTCACGCAGGCGTAGGTGTACTGGCCGGATATCCGGAGACTCATTTCTCTCAGCTCGTTCACGCAGGCGCATTGTCACAAGGCGGATAACCGCGCACTTATTTCTCAGCCCTAGTTCACGCAGGCGCAGTCCTACGGGCCGCAGTTCCGGGGACTATTTCTCTGGACATAGTTCACGCAGGCGTAGGTGTACAGGCCGGATATCTAGGGACTCATTTCTCTCAGCTCGTTCACGCAGGCGCAGTGGTACAGGACGGATAACCGCGCACTTATTCCTCAGTCCTAGTTCACGCAGGCGCAGTCCTACTGGCCGAATTTCCGGGAACTATTTCTCTGGGACATAGTTCACGCAGGCGCAGTGGCACAGAATGGATAACCGCGGATTTTTCTCTGAGACCTACTTCACACAGGCGCAGTCTTATGGGACGGATAACCGCGGACATATTTCTGAGACATTGTTCACCCAGGTGCAGTCGTACAGGCGGGATATCGGGGGCTTATTTCCCTGAGCCGTAGTTCGCGAAGTCCGTCTCTCATCTAATCGCCCCGCACCCCCTCTTCGGTCCATCACTGACTTCAGAACTGTGCCCTGGTGAGTTCAGGATAGCTGGCTGCCCGATGGTTGATACCTTTTCGTGCGATTTACATATGTATGGTTGGCATCTGACTCCCTATTCCCTGCCTCACTCCTGTCCCTATACACACAAACACACACACACTCCTGATGCCCATCCCTATTCTCTGCCTCACTCCTGTCCTCCCACACACATACACAAACACACACACAATTCCCATTCACAATCCCCTGCCTCACTCCTGCACACTCCCAATAGACTCAATAAGCCCCTTCCCTATTCCCTGCCTCACGCCTGTACCCACACACAAGCTCCTAAAGCCCCTTGGCTATTCCCTGCCTCACTCCAGCCCCTACACACACACACAACACACACACACACACACACGCTCCTGAAGCCCCTTCCCTATTCCCTGCCTCACTCCTGTCCCTATACACACACAAACACACACACACACACACATTCCTGAAGCCCTTCCCTATTCCCTGCATCACTCCAGCCCCTACACACACACACATACACGCTCCTGAAGCACCTACCCTATTCCCTGCCTCACTCTTGCCACTACAAACACACACAAACACCCAACACACACACACACCCCTGAAGCCCATTCCCTATTCCCTGCCCCTCTCCAACCCATACACACACACACACACACACACACACACACACTACCGAACCCCCTTCCCTATTCCCTGCCTCACTCTTGTCCCTACACACACACACACACACACACTCCTGATGCCCATCCCCTATTCGCTGCCTCACTCAGGTCCCTTCATACACACGTACACACACACAATCCTGATGGCCCTGCCCTATTCCCTGCCTCACTTCAGATCTATCTATCTCTCTCTCTCTCACTCTCTCTCTCTCTCTCTCTCTCTCCCTCTTCTCTCTCTGTCTCACTCACTCCATGCCCCTTCCCTATTCCATGGCTCACTCTTGCCACTACACACACATACCTGTAACGTCCTCTCTATTCCCTCACTCACACTTGCCTCTATACACACACACACACACAAACACACACACATACACACTTCTGATGCCCATTTCCTATTTGCTGCATCACTCCAGGCCTCGCTCCCACACACACACCCCTGATGTCCATTCTCTATTAGCTGCCTCACTCATGCCACTACACACACACAAAAATACACACACTCAGGCCCAAGCATCTTCTCTATTCCCTGCTTCTCCCTTGGCCCCAGAAATATACACACACACTCCTGAAGCCCCTACCCTATTCCCTGCCTTACTCTTGCCCCTCAACACGCACGCACACACACCCATACACACACACACTCCTGATGCCCATTCCCTATTACTGCCTCATTCCTGTCCCTACACACACACACACACACACACACACACACTCACACCTGAAGTCCCTTCTCTAATCCCTTCCTCATTCTTTCCCTGCGCACACAAACACACACACAAAAAACAAAGACACGCACAATACCCATTCCCAAATCCCTGCATCACTCCTGCACACCCCACAATAGACTCAAGAAGCCCCTTCCCTATTCCCTGCATCACTCCTGCACCCACATACACGCTGCTGAAGCCCCTTCCCTATTCCCTACCTCACTACTGCCACTACACACACACACACACACACACACACACACACATGCCTGAAGCATGTTCTCTATTCCCTGCCTCACTCTTGCCCCTACAAAATCACACATACACTTCTGAAGCCCAATGCCAATTTCCTACCTCTCTCCAGTCCCTACACACACACACAAACACACACACACACACACACACGCAGGCCTGAAGCATGTTCTCTATTCCCTGCCTCACTCTTGCCCCTACAAAATCACACATACACTTCTGAAGCCCAATGCCAATTTCCTACCTCACTCTAGTCCCTACACACACACACAAACACACAGACACACACCCATTCCTGAAGCCCCTTCACTATTCCTTGCCTAACTCCTGCCACAAAACCCCCACCCACTACACACACATACACACACACTCCTGATGCCCATTCCCTATTTCTTGCCTCATTCCTGTCCCTACACTCACTCTATCACTCACACACACACACACACACACACACACACACACACCTGAAACCCCTTTCCTATTCCCTGCCTCACTCCTGACACTACACACACACACACATACACACGGGCCTGAAGCATATTCTCTATTCCCTGCTTAATTCGTGCCCCTACAAAAATACACACACTCCTGATCCCCAATACCAACTTACTGCCTCACTAATGTCCCCCCTACACACACACACACAATCTCACCCTCTCCTGAAGCCCCTTCCCTATTTCCTGCCTCACTCCTACCCCTACACACACACACACACATATACACAGTCCTCAAACTCTTTCCCTATTCCCTGCCTCACTCCTGCCCTTACTCACAAAAACACACACAAACACCAACACACAACACAACCCTGAAGCCCATTCCCTATTCCCTGCCCCTCTCCAACCCCTACACACACACACACACACACACACTACCGAACCCCCTTCCCTATTCCCTGCCTTACTCCTGTCCCTACACACACACACACACACACACACACACACACTCCTAAAGCCCCTTCCCTAATCACTGCCTCACTCCACCCCTATGCACACACACACCCACACTCCTGAAGCCCATTCTCTAATCACTGCCTAACTCAGGCCCCTATACAAACACACACACACACACACACACACACAATCATGCACGCATGCCTGAAGCATCTTCTCTATTCCCTGCCTCATTCTTGCCCCTAAACACACACTCCTGATGCCCACTGCCTATACCCTGCCTCCCTCCTGTCCCTACGCACACACACACACGAACACACACACACTCCTGAAGTCCCTTCCCTATTCCCTGCCTCCCTTCTGCCACCACACACACACACACACACACACACACACACACCTGATGCATTTTCTCTATTCCCTGCCTCACTCTTGCCCCTACAAAAAACATGCCTTGGATGACCCTTCCCTATTTCCTGCTTCACTCCTGGCCCTACACACACACACCCGTACACACACTCCTGAAGCCCCTTCCCTATTCCCTGCTTCAGTCATGTCCCTACACACACACACACACACACACACAACTCTGAAGCCCCTCCCTATTCCTTGCCTCATCCTGCCCCCCCCACTCACCCATACACACACAGTCCTGATGCTCATTCCCTATTGCCTGGCTCTCTCCTGTCCCTACATACACACACGCAGACACACACAATCACTCCTGATGCCCCTACCCTAATCTCTGCCTCACTCCACACCTATGCACACACACACCCACACTCCTGAAGCCCATTCTCTAATCACTGCCTAACTCAGGCCCCTATACAAACACACACACACACACACACACAATCATGCACGCATGCCTGAAGCATCTTCTCTATTCCCTGCCTCATTCTTGCCCCTAAAAAATAAACACACACTCCTGATGCCCACTGCCTATTCCCTGCCTCCCTCCTTTCCCTACGCACACACACACACACACACACGAACACACACACACTCCTGAAGTCCCTTCCCTATTCCCTGCCTCCCTTCTGTCACCAAACAGACACACACACACACACACACACACACACACACACCTGATGCATTTTCTCTATTCCCTGCCTCACTCTTGGCCCAACAAAAAACATGCCTTGGATGACCCTTCCCTATTTCCTGCTTCACTCCTGGCCCTACACACACACACCCGTACACACACTCCTGAAGCCCTTTCCCTATTCCCTGCTTCACTCATTTCCCTACACACACACACAACTCTGAAGCCCCTCCCTATTCCTTGCCTCATCCTGCCCCCCCAACTCACCCATACACACACAGTCCTGATGCTCATTCCCTATTGCCTGGCTCTCTCCTGTCCCTACATACACACACGGAGACACACACAATCACTCCTGATGCCCCTACCCTAATCTCTGCCTCACTCCTTTCCCTGCACACACACACACACACAGACACACACATGGATCTCTTTGAAGAATACACCACATGCTGGGACACAAGAACAGCCTCAGTAAATCTAAACACATAGATATTATCCAGACATAATTCTCAGATCACTATGCCATAAAGCTGGAGATTAATAAGAGGATGTCCCAAAGAGCAAGGGCAACCAATTTGAAAATGAACAACGTTCTCCTGTGACATGAATGGGTACACGCCTAGATCAGAGAGTATATAAGTAAGTTTCTAGAAACTAATGAGTACGAGAATACAGTGTATCAAAACTTATTGGACCCTGTAAAGGCAATTATCCGAGGTAGCTGGATATCATTGAATACATACATGAAAATGAAGCAAGGCGTATGACAGATACGTTAACACAAAACCTCCAAGAACTAAACAGAGTCAGCAGAACAACCCCTCCATTAGCAAGAGAAAAATAAAAATAAGGGCAGAGGTAAACCAGGGGGAAGACAAGAGGTCAATGCAAAAGATAAATGCAACTAAAATCTTGTTTTATGAAAGAATTAACAAAATTGAGAGTTCTCTGGAAAAGCTTAGCAAAGATAGAAAGGAGCAAACATTAATAGCCAGGATGAGGGATGAATCGGGCAATAACAACAGACCCCAAGGAGATTAAAAACATAATCCCAAAGTACTATGAAGGTCTGTATTCTAATGAATTCAGAAACTTGGAAGACATGGATAAATATTTGGAAAAACAGTCCCTAAATTACCTCCGATAGAGATCTAAATATAAATTATATCTAAATATAAATTATATCTAAATATAAATTAATAAACAGGGGAAATCTTGAAGATATACATATGAACAAATCACTGACTTGTGTATACCTAATTGTGTAAATGAAATCATAAGTATAGACAAACATAAATAAATTTATGAATATGAATAAACTATAAACAATGATATACCTAAACATGCAATTAGTAATGCTAATATGTAAGTGTATACAAGGCCTATAAATCAATAGATGAATATAGAAGCAAAAATAAGTAAATATAATAAAATATGGAGATAGATTAAGGACTATTATGGAAATCTAGGGGAATCTATAAACATGTCTAGATAATTAATACATGTAGAAAAACGTATAAATATTGATGTATAAATAGATATAATATGAAATATAAATAGATAGTTACATGCATATGTGTGTGATTATATACACACACACACACATATATATATACACATATCTGGGGATATTTATGAAAGACAGGCCAGAATTCCGGGGACTCATTTCTCTGAGAGATATTTTAAGCAGGCACTGTCCCACTGGCCTGATATCCGGGGTCTTATTTCTCTGAGACAGTTCACACAGGCGGCATCTTACAGGACGGACAACCGCGAACTTATTTCTGAGAAACAGTTCACGTCGGCGTAGGTGTACAGCTGGATAACCGGTGACTCATTACTCTGAGCGCGATCACACAGGCGCAGTGGCACAAGACGGATAACCGCGGACTGACTTTTGAGCTCTAGTTCACGCAGGCGCAGTCCTACAGACCGCAATCCCGGGGACTATTTCTCTGGGACATAATTCACGCAGGCGTAGGTTGACAGGCCGGATATCGGGAGACATATCCCAGAGATCGTTCACGCAAGCGCAGTTGCACAGGGCAGATAACCGCGCACTTATTTCTCAGCCCTAGTTCACGCAGGCGCAGTCCTACGGGCCGCAATTCCGGGGACTAGTACTCTGGGATATAATTGACGCAGGCGTAGGTTTACAGGCCGGATATCCGGGGACGCATAGCTCCGAGCTTTCACGCAGGCGCAGTGGCACAAGGCGGATAACCGCGCACTTATTTCTCAGCCCTAGTTCACGCAGGCGCAGTCCTACAGGCCGCGTTTCCCGGGACTATTTCTCTGGGACATAATTCACGCAGGCGTAGGTGTACTGGCCGGATATCCGGAGACTCATTTCTCTCAGCTCGTTCACGCAGGCGCATTGTCACAAGGCGGATAACCGCGCACTTATTTCTCAGCCCTAGTTCACGCAGGCGCAGTCCTACGGGCCGCAATTCCGGGGACTATTACTCTGGGATATAATTGACGCAGGCGTAGGTTTACAGGCCAGATAACCGGGGACGCATAGCTCCGAGCTTTCACGCAGGCGCAGTGGCACAAGGCGGATAACCGCGCACTTATTTCTCAGCCCTAGTTCACGCAGGCGCAGTCCTACAGGCCGCGTTTCCCGGGACTATTTCTCTGGGACATAATTCACGCAGGCGTAGGTGTACTGGCCGGATATCCGGAGACTCATTTCTCTCAGCTCGTTCACGCAGGCGCATTGTCACAAGGCGGATAACCGCGCACTTATTTCTCAGCCCTAGTTCACGCAGGCGCAGTCCTACGGGCCGCAATTCCGGGGACTATTTCTCTGGACATAGTTCACGCAGGCGTAGGTGTACAGGCCGGATATCTAGGGACTCATTTCTCTCAGCTCGTTCACGCAGGCGCAGTGGTACAGGACGGATAACCGCGCACTTATTCCTCAGTCCTAGTTCACGCAGGCGCAGTCCTACTGGCCGAATTTCCGGGAACTATTTCTCTGGGACATAGTTCACGCAGGCGCAGTGGCACAGAATGGATAACCGCGGATTTTTCTCTGAGACCTACTTCACACAGGCGCAGTCTTATGGGACGGATAACCGCGGACATATTTCTGAGACATTGTTCACCCAGGTGCAGTCGTACAGGCGGGATATCGGGGGCTTATTTCCCTGAGCCGTAGTTCGCGAAGTCCGTCTCTCATCTAATCGCCCCGCACCCCCTCTTCGGTCCATCACTGACTTCAGAACTGTGCCCTGGTGAGTTCAGGATAGCTGGCTGCCCGATGGTTGATACCTTTTCGTGCGATTTACATCTGTATGGTTGGCATCTGACTCCCTATTCCCTGCCTCACTCCTGTCCCTATACACACAAACACACACACACTCCTGATGCCCATCCCTATTCCCTGCCTCACTCCTGTCCTCCCACACACATACACAAACACACACACAATTCCCATTCACAATCCCCTGCCTCACTCCTGCACACTCCCAATAGACTCAATAAGCCCCTTCCCTATTCCCTGCCTCACGCCTGTACCCACACACAAGCTCCTAAAGCCCCTTGGCTATTCCCTGCCTCACTCCAGCCCCTACACACACACACAACACACACACACGCTCCTGAAGCCCCTTCCCTATTCCCTGCCTCACTCCTGTCCCTATACACACACAAACACACACACACACACACACATTCCTGAAGCCCTTCCCTATTCCCTGCATCACTCCAGCCCCTACACACACACACATACACGCTCCTGAAGCACCTTCCTTATTCCCTGCCTCACTCTTGCCACTACAAACACACACAAACACCCAACACACACACACACCCCTGAAGCCCATTCCCTATTCCCTGCCCCTCTCCAACCCATACACACACACACACACACACACACTACCGAACCCCCTTCCCTATTCCCTGCCTCACTCTTGTCCCTACACACACACACACACACACACACTCCTGATGCCCATCCCCTATTCGCTGCCTCACTCAGGTCCCTTCATACACACGTACACACACACAATCCTGATGGCCCTGCCCTATTCCCTGCCTCACTTCAGATCTATCTATCTCTCTCTCTCTCTCTCTCTCTCTCTCTCTCTCTCTCTCTCTCTCTCTCTCTCCCTCTTCTCTCTCTGTCTCACTCACTCCATGCCCCTTCCCTATTCCGTGGCTCACTCTTGCCACTACACACACATACCTGTAACGTCCTCTCTATTCCCTCACTCACACTTGCCTCTATACACACACACACACACAAACACACACACATACACACTTCTGATGCCCATTTCCTATTTGCTGCATCACTCCAGGCCTCGCTCCCACACACACACCCCTGATGTCCATTCTCTATTAGCTGCCTCACTCATGCCACTACACACACACAAAAATACACACACTCAGGCCCAAGCATCTTCTCTATTCCCTGCTTCTCCCTTGGCCCCAGAAATATACACACACACTCCTGAAGCCCCTACCCTATTCCCTGCCTTACTCTTGCCCCTCAACACGCACGCACACACACCCATACACACACACACTCCTGATGCCCATTCCCTATTACTGCCTCATTCCTGTCCCTACACACACACACACACACACACTCACACCTGAAGTCCCTTCTCTAATCCCTTCCTCATTCTTTCCCTGCGCACACAAACACACACACAAAAAACAAAGACACGCACAATACCCATTCCCAAATCCCTGCATCACTCCTGCACACCCCACAATAGACTCAAGAAGCCCCTTCCCTATTCCCTGCATCACTCCTGCACCCACATACACGCTGCTGAAGCCCCTTCCCTATTCCCTACCTCACTACTGCCACTACACACACACACACACACACACACACACACACATGCCTGAAGCATGTTCTCTATTCCCTGCCTCACTCTTGCCCCTACAAAATCACACATACACTTCTGAAGCCCAATGCCAATTTCCTACCTCTCTCCAGTCCCTACACACACACACACACACACACACACACACACACACGCAGGCCTGAAGCATGTTCTCTATTCCCTGCCTCACTCTTGCCCCTACAAAATCACACATACACTTCTGAAGCCCAATGCCAATTTCCTACCTCACTCCAGTCCCTACACACACACACAAACACACAGACACACACCCATTCCTGAAGCCCCTTCACTATTCCTTGCCTAACTCCTGCCACAAAACCCCCACCCACTACACACACATACACACACACTCCTGATGCCCATTCCCTATTTCTTGCCTCATTCCTGTCCCTACACTCACTCTATCACACACACACACACACACACACACACACACACACACACACACACCTGAAACCCCTTTCCTATTCCCTGCCTCACTCCTGACACTACACACACACACACATACACACGGGCCTGAAGCATATTCTCTATTCCCTGCTTAATTCGTGCCCCTACAAAAATACACACACTCCTGATCCCCAATACCAACTTACTGCCTCACTAATGTCCCCCCTACACACACACACACAATCTCACCCTCTCCTGAAGCCCATTCCCTATTTCCTGCCTCACTCCTACCCCTACACACACACACACACACATACACACAGTCCTCAAACTCTTTCCCTATTCCCTGCCTCACTCCTGCCCTTACTCACAAAAACACACACAAACACCAACACACAACACAACCCTGAAGCCCATTCCCTATTCCCTGCCCCTCTCCAACCCCTACACACACACACACAATACCGAACCCCCTTCCCTATTCCCTGCCTTACTCCTGGCCCTACACACACACACACACACACACACACTCCTAAATCCCCTTCCCTAATCACTGCCTCACTCCACCCCTATGCACACACACACCCACACTCCTGAAGCCCATTCTCTAATCACTGCCTAACTCAGGCCCCTATACAAACACACACACACACACACACACACACACAATCATGCACGCATGCCTGAAGCATCTTCTCTATTCCCTGCCTCATTCTTGCCCCTAAAAAATAAACACACACTCCTGATGCCCACTGCCTATACCCTGCCTCCCTCCTGTCCCTACGCACACACACACACGAACACACACACACTCCTGAAGTCCCTTCCCTATTCCCTGCCTCCCTTCTGCCACCACACACACACACACACACACACACACACACACCTGATGCATTTTCTCTATTCCCTGCCTCACTCTTGCCCCTACAAAAAACATGCCTTGGATGACCCTTCCCTATTTCCTGCTTCACTCCTGGCCCTACACACACACACCCGTACACACACTCCTGAAGCCCCTTCCCTATTCCCTGCTTCAGTCATGTCCCTACACACACACACACACACACACAACTCTGAAGCCCCTCCCTATTCCTTGCCTCATCCTGCCCCCCCCACTCACCCATACACACACAGTCCTGATGCTCATTCCCTATTGCCTGGCTCTCTCCTGTCCCTACATACACACACGCAGACACACACAATCACTCCTGATGCCCCTACCCTAATCTCTGCCTCACTCCACACCTATGCACACACACACCCACACTCCTGAAGCCCATTCTCTAATCACTGCCTAACTCAGGCCCCTATACAAACACACACACACACACACACAATCATGCACGCATGCCTGAAGCATCTTCTCTATTCCCTGCCTCATTCTTGCCCCTAAAAAATAAACACACACTCCTGATGCCCACTGCCTATTCCCTGCCTCCCTCCTTTCCCTACGCACACACACACACACACACACACACACGAACACACACACACTCCTGAAGTCCCTTCCCTATTCCCTGCCTCCCTTCTGCCACCAAACAGACACACACACACACACACACACACACACACACACACACACACACCTGATGCATTTTCTCTATTCCCTGCCTCACTCTTGGCCCAACAAAAAACATGCCTTGGATGACCCTTCCCTATTTCCTGCTTCACTCCTGGCCCTACACACACACACCCGTACACACACTCCTGAAGCCCTTTCCCTATTCCCTGCTTCACTCATTTCCCTACACACACACACAACTCTGAAGCCCCTCCCTATTCCTTGCCTCATCCTGCCCCCCCAACTCACCCATACACACACAGTCCTGATGCTCATTCCCTATTGCCTGGCTCTCTCCTGTCCCTACATACACACACGGAGACACACACAATCACTCCTGATGCCCCTACCCTAATCTCTGCCTCACTCCTTTCCCTGCACACACACACACACACAGACACACACATGGATCTCTTTGAAGAATACACCACATGCTGGGACACAAGAACAGCCTCAGTAAATCTAAACACATAGATATTATCCAGACATAATTCTCAGATCACTATGCCATAAAGCTGGAGATTAATAAGAGGATGTCCCAAAGAGCAAGGGCAACCAATTTGAAAATGAACAACGTTCTCCTGTGACATGAATGGGTACACGCCTAGATCAGAGAGTATATAAGTAAGTTTCTAGAAACTAATGAGTACGAGAATACAGTGTATCAAAACTTATTGGACCCTGTAAAGGCAATTATCCGAGGTAGCTGGATATCATTGAATACATACATGAAAATGAAGCAAGGCGTATGACAGATACGTTAACACAAAACCTCCAAGAACTAAACAGAGTCAGCAGAACAACCCCTCCATTAGCAAGAGAAAAATAAAAATAAGGGCAGAGGTAAACCAGGGGGAAGACAAGAGGTCAATGCAAAAGATAAATGCAACTAAAATCTTGTTTTATGAAAGAATTAACAAAATTGAGAGTTCTCTGGAAAAGCTTAGCAAAGATAGAAAGGAGCAAACATTAATAGCCAGGATGAGGGATGAATCGGGCAATAACAACAGACCCCAAGGAGATTAAAAACATAATCCCAAAGTACTATGAAGGTCTGTATTCTAATGAATTCAGAAACTTGGAAGACATGGATAAATATTTGGAAAAACAGTCCCTAAATTACCTCCGATAGAGATCTAAATATAAATTATATCTAAATATAAATTATATCTAAATATAAATTAATAAACAGGGGAAATCTTGAAGATATACATATGAACAAATCACTGACTTGTGTATACCTAATTGTGTAAATGAAATCATAAGTATAGACAAACATAAATAAATTTATGAATATGAATAAACTATAAACAATGATATACCTAAACATGCAATTAGTAATGCTAATATGTAAGTGTATACAAGGCCTATAAATCAATAGATGAATATAGAAGCAAAAATAAGTAAATATAATAAAATATGGAGATAGATTAAGGACTATTATGGAAATCTAGGGGAATCTATAAACATGTCTAGATAATTAATACATGTAGAAAAACGTATAAATATTGATGTATAAATAGATATAATATGAAATATAAATAGATAGTTACATGCATATGTGTGTGATTATATACACACACACACACATATATATATACACATATCTGGGGATATTTATGAAAGACAGGCCAGAATTCCGGGGACTCATTTCTCTGAGAGATATTTTAAGCAGGCACTGTCCCACTGGCCTGATATCCGGGGTCTTATTTCTCTGAGACAGTTCACACAGGCGGCATCTTACAGGACGGACAACCGCGAACTTATTTCTGAGAAACAGTTCACGTCGGCGTAGGTGTACAGCTGGATAACCGGTGACTCATTACTCTGAGCGCGATCACACAGGCGCAGTGGCACAAGACGGATAACCGCGGACTGACTTTTGAGCTCTAGTTCACGCAGGCGCAGTCCTACAGACCGCAATCCCGGGGACTATTTCTCTGGGACATAATTCACGCAGGCGTAGGTTGACAGGCCGGATATCGGGAGACATATCCCAGAGATCGTTCACGCAAGCGCAGTTGCACAGGGCAGATAACCGCGCACTTATTTCTCAGCCCTAGTTCACGCAGGCGCAGTCCTACGGGCCGCAATTCCGGGGACTAGTACTCTGGGATATAATTGACGCAGGCGTAGGTTTACAGGCCGGATATCCGGGGACGCATAGCTCCGAGCTTTCACGCAGGCGCAGTGGCACAAGGCGGATAACCGCGCACTTATTTCTCAGCCCTAGTTCACGCAGGCGCAGTCCTACAGGCCGCGTTTCCCGGGACTATTTCTCTGGGACATAATTCACGCAGGCGTAGGTGTACTGGCCGGATATCCGGAGACTCATTTCTCTCAGCTCGTTCACGCAGGCGCATTGTCACAAGGCGGATAACCGCGCACTTATTTCTCAGCCCTAGTTCACGCAGGCGCAGTCCTACGGGCCGCAATTCCGGGGACTATTACTCTGGGATATAATTGACGCAGGCGTAGGTTTACAGGCCAGATAACCGGGGACGCATAGCTCCGAGCTTTCACGCAGGCGCAGTGGCACAAGGCGGATAACCGCGCACTTATTTCTCAGCCCTAGTTCACGCAGGCGCAGTCCTACAGGCCGCGTTTCCCGGGACTATTTCTCTGGGACATAATTCACGCAGGCGTAGGTGTACTGGCCGGATATCCGGAGACTCATTTCTCTCAGCTCGTTCACGCAGGCGCATTGTCACAAGGCGGATAACCGCGCACTTATTTCTCAGCCCTAGTTCACGCAGGCGCAGTCCTACGGGCCGCAATTCCGGGGACTATTTCTCTGGACATAGTTCACGCAGGCGTAGGTGTACAGGCCGGATATCTAGGGACTCATTTCTCTCAGCTCGTTCACGCAGGCGCAGTGGTACAGGACGGATAACCGCGCACTTATTCCTCAGTCCTAGTTCACGCAGGCGCAGTCCTACTGGCCGAATTTCCGGGAACTATTTCTCTGGGACATAGTTCACGCAGGCGCAGTGGCACAGAATGGATAACCGCGGATTTTTCTCTGAGACCTACTTCACACAGGCGCAGTCTTATGGGACGGATAACCGCGGACATATTTCTGAGACATTGTTCACCCAGGTGCAGTCGTACAGGCGGGATATCGGGGGCTTATTTCCCTGAGCCGTAGTTCGCGAAGTCCGTCTCTCATCTAATCGCCCCGCACCCCCTCTTCGGTCCATCACTGACTTCAGAACTGTGCCCTGGTGAGTTCAGGATAGCTGGCTGCCCGATGGTTGATACCTTTTCGTGCGATTTACATCTGTATGGTTGGCATCTGACTCCCTATTCCCTGCCTCACTCCTGTCCCTATACACACAAACACACACACACTCCTGATGCCCATCCCTATTCCCTGCCTCACTCCTGTCCTCCCACACACATACACAAACACACACACAATTCCCATTCACAATCCCCTGCCTCACTCCTGCACACTCCCAATAGACTCAATAAGCCCCTTCCCTATTCCCTGCCTCACGCCTGTACCCACACACAAGCTCCTAAAGCCCCTTGGCTATTCCCTGCCTCACTCCAGCCCCTACACACACACACAACACACACACACGCTCCTGAAGCCCCTTCCCTATTCCCTGCCTCACTCCTGTCCCTATACACACACAAACACACACACACACACACATTCCTGAAGCCCTTCCCTATTCCCTGCATCACTCCAGCCCCTACACACACACACATACACGCTCCTGAAGCACCTTCCCTATTCCCTGCCTCACTCTTGCCACTACAAACACACACAAACACCCAACACACACACACACCCCTGAAGCCCATTCCCTATTCCCTGCCCCTCTCCAACCCATACACACACACACACACACACACACTACCGAACCCCCTTCCCTATTCCCTGCCTCACTCTTGTCCCTACACACACACACACACACACAC
>NC_134548.1:35409651-35417151 GCF_050624435.1 Tenrec ecaudatus | reverse complement strand
GAAATCTAGGGGAATCTATAAACATGTCTAGATAATTAATACATGTAGAAAAACGTATAAATATTGATGTATAAATAGATATAATATGAAATATAAATAGATAGTTACATGCATATGTGTGTGATTATATACACACACACACACATATATATATATACACATATCTGGGGATATTTATGAAAGACAGGCCAGAATTCCGGGGACTCATTTCTCTGAGAGATATTTTAAGCAGGCACTGTCCCACTGGCCTGATATCCGGGGTCTTATTTCTCTGAGACAGTTCACACAGGCGGCATCTTACAGGACGGACAACCGCGAACTTATTTCTGAGAAACAGTTCACGTCGGCGTAGGTGTACAGCTGGATAACCGGTGACTCATTTCTCTGAGCGCGATCACACAGGCGCAGTGGCACAAGACGGATAACCGCGGACTGACTTTTGAGCTCTAGTTCACGCAGGCGCAGTCCTACAGACCGCAATCCCGGGGACTATTTCTCTGGGACATAATTCACGCAGGCGTAGGTTGACAGGCCGGATATCGGGAGACATATCCCAGAGATCGTTCACGCAAGCGCAGTTGCACAGGGCAGATAACCGCGCACTTATTTCTCAGCCCTAGTTCACGCAGGCGCAGTCCTACGGGCCGCAATTCCGGGGACTATTACTCTGGGATATAATTGACGCAGGCGTAGGTTTACAGGCCAGATATCCGGGGACGCATAGCTCCGAGCTTTCACGCAGGCGCAGTGGCACAAGGCGGATAACCGCGCACTTATTTCTCAGCCCTAGTTCACGCAGGCGCAGTCCTACAGGCCGCGTTTCCCGGGACTATTTCTCTGGGACATAATTCACGCAGGCGTAGGTGTACTGGCCGGATATCCGGAGACTCATTTCTCTCAGCTCGTTCACGCAGGCGCATTGTCACAAGGCGGATAACCGCGCACTTATTTCTCAGCCCTAGTTCACGCAGGCGCAGTCCTACGGGCCGCAGTTCCGGGGACTATTTCTCTGGACATAGTTCACGCAGGCGTAGGTGTACAGGCCGGATATCTAGGGACTCATTTCTCTCAGCTCGTTCACGCAGGCGCAGTGGTACAGGACGGATAACCGCGCACTTATTCCTCAGTCCTAGTTCACGCAGGCGCAGTCCTACTGGCCGAATTTCCGGGAACTATTTCTCTGGGACATAGTTCACGCAGGCGCAGTGGCACAGAATGGATAACCGCGGATTTTTCTCTGAGACCTACTTCACACAGGCGCAGTCTTATGGGACGGATAACCGCGGACATATTTCTGAGACATTGTTCACCCAGGTGCAGTCGTACAGGCGGGATATCGGGGGCTTATTTCCCTGAGCCGTAGTTCGCGAAGTCCGTCTCTCATCTAATCGCCCCGCACCCCCTCTTCGGTCCATCACTGACTTCAGAACTGTGCCCTGGTGAGTTCAGGATAGCTGGCTGCCCGATGGTTGATACCTTTTCGTGCGATTTACATATGTATGGTTGGCATCTGACTCCCTATTCCCTGCCTCACTCCTGTCCCTATACACACAAACACACACACACTCCTGATGCCCATCCCTATTCCCTGCCTCACTCCTGTCCTCCCACACACATACACAAACACACACACAATTCCCATTCACAATCCCCTGCCTCACTCCTGCACACTCCCAATAGACTCAATAAGCCCCTTCCCTATTCCCTGCCTCACGCCTGTACCCACACACAAGCTCCTAAAGCCCCTTGGCTATTCCCTGCCTCACTCCAGCCCCTACACACACACACACACAACACACACACACACACACACGCTCCTGAAGCCCCTTCCCTATTCCCTGCCTCACTCCTGTCCCTATACACACACAAACACACACACACACACACATTCCTGAAGCCCTTCCCTATTCCCTGCATCACTCCAGCCCCTACACACACACACATACACGCTCCTGAAGCACCTACCCTATTCCCTGCCTCACTCTTGCCACTACAAACACACACAAACACCCAACACACACACACACCCCTGAAGCCCATTCCCTATTCCCTGCCCCTCTCCAACCCATACACACACACACACACACACACACACTACCGAACCCCCTTCCCTATTCCCTGCCTCACTCTTGTCCCTACACACACACACACACACACTCCTGATGCCCATCCCCTATTCGCTGCCTCACTCAGGTCCCTTCATACACACGTACACACACACAATCCTGATGGCCCTGCCCTATTCCCTGCCTCACTTCAGATCTATCTATCTCTCTCTCTCTCACTCTCTCTCTCTCTCTCTCTCTCTCTCTCTCCCTCTTCTCTCTCTGTCTCACTCACTCCATGCCCCTTCCCTATTCCGTGGCTCACTCTTGCCACTACACACACATACCTGTAACGTCCTCTCTATTCCCTCACTCACACTTGCCTCTATACACACACACACACAAACACACACACATACACACTTCTGATGCCCATTTCCTATTTGCTGCATCACTCCAGGCCTCGCTCCCACACACACACCCCTGATGTCCATTCTCTATTAGCTGCCTCACTCATGCCACTACACACACACAAAAATACACACACTCAGGCCCAAGCATCTTCTCTATTCCCTGCTTCTCCCTTGGCCCCAGAAATATACACACACACTCCTGAAGCCCCTACCCTATTCCCTGCCTTACTCTTGCCCCTCAACACGCACGCACACACACCCATACACACACACACTCCTGATGCCCATTCCCTATTACTGCCTCATTCCTGTCCCTACACACACACACACACACACACACACACACACACACACACACTCACACCTGAAGTCCCTTCTCTAATCCCTTCCTCATTCTTTCCCTGCGCACACAAACACACACACAAAAAACAAAGACACACACAATACCCATTCCCAAATCCCTGCATCACTCCTGCACACCCCACAATAGACTCAAGAAGCCCCTTCCCTATTCCCTGCATCACTCCTGCACCCACATACACGCTGCTGAAGCCCCTTCCCTATTCCCTACCTCACTACTGCCACTACACACACACACACACACACACACACATGCCTGAAGCATGTTCTCTATTCCCTGCCTCACTCTTGCCCCTACAAAATCACACATACACTTCTGAAGCCCAATGCCAATTTCCTACCTCTCTCCAGTCCCTACACACACACACACACACACACACACACACACACACACACACAGGCCTGAAGCATGTTCTCTATTCCCTGCCTCACTCTTGCCCCTACAAAATCACACATACACTTCTGAAGCCCAATGCCAATTTCCTACCTCACTCCAGTCCCTACACACACACACAAACACACAGACACACACCCATTCCTGAAGCCCCTTCACTATTCCTTGCCTAACTCCTGCCACAAAACCCCCACCCACTACACACACATACACACACACTCCTGATGCCCATTCCCTATTTCTTGCCTCATTCCTGTCCCTACACTCACTCTATCACTCACACACACACACACACACACACACACACACACCTGAAACCCCTTTCCTATTCCCTGCCTCACTCCTGACACTACACACACACACACATACACACGGGCCTGAAGCATATTCTCTATTCCCTGCTTAATTCGTGCCCCTACAAAAATACACACACTCCTGATCCCCAATACCAACTTACTGCCTCACTAATGTCCCCCCTACACACACACACACAATCTCACCCTCTCCTGAAGCCCCTTCCCTATTTCCTGCCTCACTCCTACCCCTACACACACACACACACATACACACAGTCCTCAAACTCTTTCCCTATTCCCTGCCTCACTCCTGCCCTTACTCACAAAAACACACACAAACACCAACACACAACACAACCCTGAAGCCCATTCCCTATTCCCTGCCCCTCTCCAACCCCTACACACACACACACACACACACACACACACACACACACACACTACCGAACCCCCTTCCCTATTCCCTGCCTTACTCCTGTCCCTACACACACACACACACACACACACACACACACACTCCTAAATCCCCTTCCCTAATCACTGCCTCACTCCACCCCTATGCACACACACACCCACACTCCTGAAGCCCATTCTCTAATCACTGCCTAACTCAGGCCCCTATACAAACACACACACACACACACAATCATGCACGCATGCCTGAAGCATCTTCTCTATTCCCTGCCTCCTTCTTGCCCCTAAAAAATAAACACACACTCCTGATGCCCACTGCCTATACCCTGCCTCCCTCCTGTCCCTACGCACACACACACACGAACACACACACACTCCTGAAGTCCCTTCCCTATTCCCTGCCTCCCTTCTGCCACCACACACACACACACACACACACACACACACACACACACACACCTGATGCATTTTCTCTATTCCCTGCCTCACTCTTGCCCCTACAAAAAACATGCCTTGGATGACCCTTCCCTATTTCCTGCTTCACTCCTGGCCCTACACACACACACCCGTACACACACTCCTGAAGCCCCTTCCCTATTCCCTGCTTCAGTCATGTCCCTACACACACACACACACACAAACACTGAAGCCCCTCCCTATTCCTTGCCTCATCCTGCCCCCCCCACTCACCCATACACACACAGTCCTGATGCTCATTCCCTATTGCCTGGCTCTCTCCTGTCCCTACATACACACACGCAGACACACACAATCACTCCTGATGCCCCTACCCTAATCTCTGCCTCACTCCACACCTATGCACACACACACCCACACTCCTGAAGCCCATTCTCTAATCACTGCCTAACTCAGGCCCCTATACAAACACACACACACACACACACACAATCATGCACGCATGCCTGAAGCATCTTCTCTATTCCCTGCCTCATTCTTGCCCCTAAAAAATAAACACACACTCCTGATGCCCACTGCCTATTCCCTGCCTCCCTCCTGTCCCTACGCACACACACACACACACACACACACGAACACACACACACTCCTGAAGTCCCTTCCCTATTCCCTGCCTCCCTTCTGCCACCAAACAGACACACACACACACACACACACACACACACACACACCTGATGCATTTTCTCTATTCCCTGCCTCACTCTTGGCCCAACAAAAAACATGCCTTGGATGACCCTTCCCTATTTCCTGCTTCACTCCTGGCCCTACACACACACACCCGTACACACACTCCTGAAGCCCTTTCCCTATTCCCTGCTTCACTCATTTCCCTACACACACACACAACTCTGAAGCCCCTCCCTATTCCTTGCCTCATCCTGCCCCCCCAACTACCCATACACACACAGTCCTGATGCTCATTCCCTATTGCCTGGCTCTCTCCTGTCCCTACATACACACACGGAGACACACACAATCACTCCTGATGCCCCTACCCTAATCTCTGCCTCACTCCTTTCCCTGCACACACACACACACACAGACACACACATGGATCTCTTTGAAGAATACACCACATGCTGGGACACAAGAACAGCCTCAGTAAATCTAAACACATAGATATTATCCAGACATAATTCTCAGATCACTATGCCATAAAGCTGGAGATTAATAAGAGGATGTCCCAAAGAGCAAGGGCAACCAATTTGAAAATGAACAACGTTCTCCTGTGACATGAATGGGTACACGCCTAGATCAGAGAGTATATAAGTAAGTTTCTAGAAACTAATGAGTACGAGAATACAGTGTATCAAAACTTATTGGACCCTGTAAAGGCAATTATCCGAGGTAGCTGGATATCATTGAATACATACATGAAAATGAAGCAAGGCGTATGACAGATACGTTAACACAAAACCTCCAAGAACTAAACAGAGTCAGCAGAACAACCCCTCCATTAGCAAGAGAAAAATAAAAATAAGGGCAGAGGTAAACCAGGGGGAAGACAAGAGGTCAATGCAAAAGATAAATGCAACTAAAATCTTGTTTTATGAAAGAATTAACAAAATTGAGAGTTCTCTGGAAAAGCTTAGCAAAGATAGAAAGGAGCAAACATTAATAGCCAGGATGAGGGATGAATCGGGCAATAACAACAGACCCCAAGGAGATTAAAAACATAATCCCAAAGTACTATGAAGGTCTGTATTCTAATGAATTCAGAAACTTGGAAGACATGGATAAATATTTGGAAAAACAGTCCCTAAATTACCTCCGATAGAGATCTAAATATAAATTATATCTAAATATAAATTATATCTAAATATAAATTAATAAACAGGGGAAATCTTGAAGATATACATATGAACAAATCACTGACTTGTGTATACCTAATTGTGTAAATGAAATCATAAGTATAGACAAACATAAATAAATTTATGAATATGAATAAACTATAAACAATGATATACCTAAACATGCAATTAGTAATGCTAATATGTAAGTGTATACAAGGCCTATAAATCAATAGATGAATATAGAAGCAAAAATAAGTAAATATAATAAAATATGGAGATAGATTAAGGACTATTATGGAAATCTAGGGGAATCTATAAACATGTCTAGATAATTAATACATGTAGAAAAACGTATAAATATTGATGTATAAATAGATATAATATGAAATATAAATAGATAGTTACATGCATATGTGTGTGATTATATACACACACACACACATATATATATACACATATCTGGGGATATTTATGAAAGACAGGCCAGAATTCCGGGGACTCATTTCTCTGAGAGATATTTTAAGCAGGCACTGTCCCACTGGCCTGATATCCGGGGTCTTATTTCTCTGAGACAGTTCACACAGGCGGCATCTTACAGGACGGACAACCGCGAACTTATTTCTGAGAAACAGTTCACGTCGGCGTAGGTGTACAGCTGGATAACCGGTGACTCATTTCTCTGAGCGCGATCACACAGGCGCAGTGGCACAAGACGGATAACCGCGGACTGACTTTTGAGCTCTAGTTCACGCAGGCGCAGTCCTACAGACCGCAATCCCGGGGACTATTTCTCTGGGACATAATTCACGCAGGCGTAGGTTGACAGGCCGGATATCGGGAGACATATCCCAGAGATCGTTCACGCAAGCGCAGTTGCACAGGGCAGATAACCGCGCACTTATTTCTCAGCCCTAGTTCACGCAGGCGCAGTCCTACGGGCCGCAATTCCGGGGACTATTACTCTGGGATATAATTGACGCAGGCGTAGGTTTACAGGCCAGATAACCGGGGACGCATAGCTCCGAGCTTTCACGCAGGCGCAGTGGCACAAGGCGGATAACCACGCACTTATTTCTCAGCCCTAGTTCACGCAGGCGCAGTCCTACAGGCCGCGTTTCCCGGGACTATTTCTCTGGGACATAATTCACGCAGGCGTAGGTGTACTGGCCGGATATCCGGAGACTCATTTCTCTCAGCTCGTTCACGCAGGCGCATTGTCACAAGGCGGATAACCGCGCACTTATTTCTCAGCCCTAGTTCACGCAGGCGCAGTCCTACGGGCCGCAATTCCGGGGACTATTTCTCTGG
>NC_134548.1:35367151-35404651 GCF_050624435.1 Tenrec ecaudatus | reverse complement strand
GATGAGGGATGAATCGGGCAATAACAACAGACCCCAAGGAGATTAAAAACATAATCCCAAAGTACTATGAAGGTCTGTATTCTAATGAATTCAGAAACTTGGAAGACATGGATAAATATTTGGAAAAACAGTCCCTAAATTACCTCCGATAGAGATCTAAATATAAATTATATCTAAATATAAATTATATCTAAATATAAATTAATAAACAGGGGAAATCTTGAAGATATACATATGAACAAATCACTGACTTGTGTATACCTAATTGTGTAAAGGAAATCATAAGTATAGACAAACATAAATAAATTTATGAATATGAATAAACTATAAACAATGATATACCTAAACATGCAATTAGTAATGCTAATATGTAAGTGTATACAAGGCCTATAAATCAATAGATGAATATAGAAGCAAAAATAAGTAAATATAATAAAATATGGAGATAGATTAAGGACTATTATGGAAATCTAGGGGAATCTATAAACATGTCTAGATAATTAATACATGTAGAAAAACGTATAAATATTGATGTATAAATAGATATAATATGAAATATAAATAGATAGTTACATGCATATGTGTGTGATTATATACACACACACACACATATATATATACACATATCTGGGGATATTTATGAAAGACAGGCCAGAATTCCGGGGACTCATTTCTCTGAGAGATATTTTAAGCAGGCACTGTCCCACTGGCCTGATATCCGGGGTCTTATTTCTCTGAGACAGTTCACACAGGCGGCATCTTACAGGACGGACAACCGCGAACTTATTTCTGAGAAACAGTTCACGTCGGCGTAGGTGTACAGCTGGATAACCGGTGACTCATTACTCTGAGCGCGATCACACAGGCGCAGTGGCACAAGACGGATAACCGCGGACTGACTTTTGAGCTCTAGTTCACGCAGGCGCAGTCCTACAGACCGCAATCCCGGGGACTATTTCTCTGGGACATAATTCACGCAGGCGTAGGTTGACAGGCCGGATATCGGGAGACATATCCCAGAGATCGTTCACGCAAGCGCAGTTGCACAGGGCAGATAACCGCGCACTTATTTCTCAGCCCTAGTTCACGCAGGCGCAGTCCTACGGGCCGCAATTCCGGGGACTATTACTCTGGGATATAATTGACGCAGGCGTAGGTTTACAGGCCAGATAACCGGGGACGCATAGCTCCGAGCTTTCACGCAGGCGCAGTGGCACAAGGCGGATAACCGCGCACTTATTTCTCAGCCCTAGTTCACGCAGGCGCAGTCCTACAGGCCGCGTTTCCCGGGACTATTTCTCTGGGACATAATTCACGCAGGCGTAGGTGTACAGGCCGGATATCCGGAGACTCATTTCTCTCAGCTCGTTCACGCAGGCGCATTGTCACAAGGCGGATAACCGCGCACTTATTTCTCAGCCCTAGTTCACGCAGGCGCAGTCCTACGGGCCGCAATTCCGGGGACTATTTCTCTGGACATAGTTCACGCAGGCGTAGGTGTACAGGCCGGATATCTAGGGACTCATTTCTCTCAGCTCGTTCACGCAGGCGCAGTGGTACAGGACGGATAGTTCACGCAGGCGCAGTCCTACAGACCGCAATCCCGGGGACTATTTCTCTGGGACATAATTCACGCAGGCGTAGGTTGACAGGCCGGATATCAAGAGACATATCCCAGAGATCGTTCACGCAAGCGCAGTTGCACAGGGCAGATAACCGCGCACTTATTTCTCAGCCCTAGTTCACGCAGGCGCAGTCCTACGGGCCGCAATTCCGGGGACTATTACTCTGGGATATAATTGACGCAGGCGTAGGTTTACAGGCCAGATAACCGGGGACGCATAGCTCCGAGCTTTCACGCAGGCGCAGTGGCACAAGGCGGATAACCGCGCACTTATTTCTCAGCCCTAGTTCACGCAGGCGCAGTCCTACAGGCCGCGTTTCCCGGGACTATTTCTCTGGGACATAATTCACGCAGGCGTAGGTGTACTGGCCGGATATCCGGAGACTCATTTCTCTCAGCTCGTTCACGCAGGCGCATTGTCACAAGGCGGATAACCGCGCTCTTATTTCTCAGCCCTAGTTCACGCAGGCGCAGTCCTACGGGCCGCAATTCCGGGGACTATTTCTCTGGGACATAGTTCATGCAGGCGTAGGTGTACAGGCCGGATATCTAGGGACTCATTTCTCTCAGCTCGTTCACGCAGGCGCAGTGGTACAGGACGGATAACCGCGCACTTATTCCTCAGTCCTAGTTCACGCAGGCGCAGTCCTACTGGCCGAATTTCCGGGAACTATTTCTCTGGGACATAGTTCACGCAGGCGCAGTGGCACAGAATGGATAACCGCGGATTTTTCTCTGAGACCTACTTCACACAGGCGCAGTCTTATGGGACGGATAACCGCGGACATATTTCTGAGACATTGTTCACCCAGGTGCAGTCGTACAGGCGGGATATCGGGGGCTTATTTCCCTGAGCCGTAGTTCGCGAAGTCCGTCTCTCATCTAATCGCCCCGCACCCCCTCTTCGGTCCATCACTGACTTCAGAACTGTGCCCTGGTGAGTTCAGGATAGCTGGCTGCCCGATGGTTGATACCTTTTCGTGCGATTTACATCTGTATGGTTGGCATCTGACTCCCTATTCCCTGCCTCACTCCTGTCCCTATACACACAAACACACACACACTCCTGATGCCCATCCCTATTCCCTGCCTCACTCCTGTCCTCCCACACACATACACAAACACACACACAATTCCCATTCACAATCCCCTGCCTCACTCCTGCACACTCCCAATAGACTCAATAAGCCCCTTCCCTATTCCCTGCCTCACGCCTGTACCCACACACAAGCTCCTAAAGCCCCTTGGCTATTCCCTGCCTCACTCCAGCCCCTACACACACACACAACACACACACACACACACACACACGCTCCTGAAGCCCCTTCCCTATTCCCTGCCTCACTCCTGTCCCTATACACACACAAACACACACACACACACACACATTCCTGAAGCCCTTCCCTATTCCCTGCATCACTCCAGCCCCTACACACACACACATACACGCTCCTGAAGCACCTTCCCTATTCCCTGCCTCACTCTTGCCACTACAAACACACACAAACACCCAACACACACACACACCCCTGAAGCCCATTCCCTATTCCCTGCCCCTCTCCAACCCATACACACACACACACACACACACACTACCGAACCCCCTTCCCTATTCCCTGCCTCACTCTTGTCCCTACACACACACACACACACACACACTCCTGATGCCCATCCCCTATTCGCTGCCTCACTCAGGTCCCTTCATACACACGTACACACACACAATCCTGATGGCCCTGCCCTATTCCCTGCCTCACTTCAGATCTATCTATCTCTCTCTCTCTCACTCTCTCTCTCTCTCTCTCTCTCTCTCTCTCTCCCTCTTCTCTCTCTGTCTCACTCACTCCATGCCCCTTCCCTATTCCGTGGCTCACTCTTGCCACTACACACACATACCTGTAACGTCCTCTCTATTCCCTCACTCACACTTGCCTCTATACACACACACACACAAACACACACACATACACACTTCTGATGCCCATTTCCTATTTGCTGCATCACTCCAGGCCTCGCTCCCACACACACACCCCTGATGTCCATTCTCTATTAGCTGCCTCACTCATGCCACTACACACACACAAAAATACACACACTCAGGCCCAAGCATCTTCTCTATTCCCTGCTTCTCCCTTGGCCCCAGAAATATACACACACACTCCTGAAGCCCCTACCCTATTCCCTGCCTTACTCTTGCCCCTCAACACGCACGCACACACACCCATACACACACACACTCCTGATGCCCATTCCCTATTACTGCCTCATTCCTGTCCCTACACACACACACACACACACACACACACTCACACCTGAAGTCCCTTCTCTAATCCCTTCCTCATTCTTTCCCTGCGCACACAAACACACACACAAAAAACAAAGACACGCACAATACCCATTCCCAAATCCCTGCATCACTCCTGCACACCCCACAATAGACTCAAGAAGCCCCTTCCCTATTCCCTGCATCACTCCTGCACCCACATACACGCTGCTGAAGCCCCTTCCCTATTCCCTACCTCACTACTGCCACTACACACACACACACACACACACACACACATGCCTGAAGCATGTTCTCTATTCCCTGCCTCACTCTTGCCCCTACAAAATCACACATACACTTCTGAAGCCCAATGCCAATTTCCTACCTCTCTCCAGTCCCTACACACACACACACACACACACACACACACGCAGGCCTGAAGCATGTTCTCTATTCCCTGCCTCACTCTTGCCCCTACAAAATCACACATACACTTCTGAAGCCCAATGCCAATTTCCTACCTCACTCCAGTCCCTACACACACACACAAACACACAGACACACACCCATTCCTGAAGCCCCTTCACTATTCCTTGCCTAACTCCTGCCACAAAACCCCCACCCACTACACACACATACACACACACTCCTGATGCCCATTCCCTATTTCTTGCCTCATTCCTGTCCCTACACTCACTCTATCACTCACACACACACACACACACACACACCTGAAACCCCTTTCCTATTCCCTGCCTCACTCCTGACACTACACACACACACACATACACACGGGCCTGAAGCATATTCTCTATTCCCTGCTTAATTCGTGCCCCTACAAAAATACACACACTCCTGATCCCCAATACCAACTTACTGCCTCACTAATGTCCCCCCTACACACACACACACAATCTCACCCTCTCCTGAAGCCCCTTCCCTATTTCCTGCCTCACTCCTACCCCTACACACACACACACACATACACACAGTCCTCAAACTCTTTCCCTATTCCCTGCCTCACTCCTGCCCTTACTCACAAAAAAACACACAAACACCAACACACAACACAACCCTGAAGCCCATTCCCTATTCCCTGCCCCTCTCCAACCCCTACACACACACACACACACACACACACACACACACACACTACCGAACCCCCTTCCCTATTCCCTGCCTTACTCCTGTCCCTACACACACACACACACACACACACACACACACTCCTAAAGCCCCTTCCCTAATCACTGCCTCACTCCACCCCTATGCACACACACACCCACACTCCTGAAGCCCATTCTCTAATCACTGCCTAACTCAGGCCCCTATACAAACACACACACACACACACACACACACACACAATCATGCACGCATGCCTGAAGCATCTTCTCTATTCCCTGCCTCATTCTTGCCCCTAAAAAATAAACACACACTCCTGATGCCCACTGCCTATACCCTGCCTCCCTCCTGTCCCTGCGCACACACACACACGAACACACACACACTCCTGAAGTCCCTTCCCTATTCCCTGCCTCCCTTCTGCCACCACACACACACACACACACCTGATGCATTTTCTCTATTCCCTGCCTCACTCTTGCCCCTACAAAAAACATGCCTTGGATGACCCTTCCCTATTTCCTGCTTCACTCCTGGCCCTACACACACACACCCGTACACACACTCCTGAAGCCCCTTCCCTATTCCCTGCGTCAGTCATGTCCCTACACAAACACACACACACACACAACTCTGAAGCCCCTCCCTATTCCTTGCCTCATCCTGCCCCCCCCACTCACCCATACACACACAGTCCTGATGCTCATTCCCTATTGCCTGGCTCTCTCCTGTCCCTACATACACACACGCAGACACACACAATCACTCCTGATGCCCCTACCCTAATCTCTGCCTCACTCCACACCTATGCACACACACACCCACACTCCTGAAGCCCATTCTCTAATCACTGCCTAACTCAGGCCCCTATAGAAACACACACACACACACACACACAATCATGCACGCATGCCTGAAGCATCTTCTCTATTCCCTGCCTCATTCTTGCCCCTAAAAAATAAACACACACTCCTGATGCCCACTGCCTATTCCCTGCCTCCCTCCTTTCCCTACGCACACACACACACACACACACACACACGAACACACACACACTCCTGAAGTCCCTTCCCTATTCCCTGCCTCCCTTCTGCCACCAAACAGACACACACACACACACACACACACACACACACACACACCTGATGCATTTTCTCTATTCCCTGCCTCACTCTTGGCCCAACAAAAAACATGCCTTGGATGACCCTTCCCTATTTCCTGCTTCACTCCTGGCCCTACACACACACACCCGTACACACACTCCTGAAGCCCTTTCCCTATTCCCTGCTTCACTCATTTCCCTACACACACACACAACTCTGAAGCCCCTCCCTATTCCTTGCCTCATCCTGCCCCCCCAACTCACCCATACACACACAGTCCTGATGCTCATTCCCTATTGCCTGGCTCTCTCCTGTCCCTACATACACACACGGAGACACACACAATCACTCCTGATGCCCCTACCCTAATCTCTGCCTCACTCCTTTCCCTGCACACACACACACACACAGACACACACATGGATCTCTTTGAAGAATACACCACATGCTGGGACACAAGAACAGCCTCAGTAAATCTAAACACATAGATATTATCCAGACATAATTCTCAGATCACTATGCCATAAAGCTGGAGATTAATAAGAGGATGTCCCAAAGAGCAAGGGCAACCAATTTGAAAATGAACAACGTTCTCCTGTGACATGAATGGGTACACGCCTAGATCAGAGAGTATATAAGTAAGTTTCTAGAAACTAATGAGTACGAGAATACAGTGTATCAAAACTTATTGGACCCTGTAAAGGCAATTATCCGAGGTAGCTGGATATCATTGAATACATACATGAAAATGAAGCAAGGCGTATGACAGATACGTTAACACAAAACCTCCAAGAACTAAACAGAGTCAGCAGAACAACCCCTCCATTAGCAAGAGAAAAATAAAAATAAGGGCAGAGGTAAACCAGGGGGAAGACAAGAGGTCAATGCAAAAGATAAATGCAACTAAAATCTTGTTTTATGAAAGAATTAACAAAATTGAGAGTTCTCTGGAAAAGCTTAGCAAAGATAGAAAGGAGCAAACATTAATAGCCAGGATGAGGGATGAATCGGGCAATAACAACAGACCCCAAGGAGATTAAAAACATAATCCCAAAGTACTATGAAGGTCTGTATTCTAATGAATTCAGAAACTTGGAAGACATGGATAAATATTTGGAAAAACAGTCCCTAAATTACCTCCGATAGAGATCTAAATATAAATTATATCTAAATATAAATTATATCTAAATATAAATTAATAAACAGGGGAAATCTTGAAGATATACATATGAACAAATCACTGACTTGTGTATACCTAATTGTGTAAATGAAATCATAAGTATAGACAAACATAAATAAATTTATGAATATGAATAAACTATAAACAATGATATACCTAAACATGCAATTAGTAATGCTAATATGTAAGTGTATACAAGGCCTATAAATCAATAGATGAATATAGAAGCAAAAATAAGTAAATATAATAAAATATGGAGATAGATTAAGGACTATTATGGAAATCTAGGGGAATCTATAAACATGTCTAGATAATTAATACATGTAGAAAAACGTATAAATATTGATGTATAGATATAATATGAAATATAAATAGATAGTTACATGCATATGTGTGTGATTATATACACACACACACACATATATATATACACATATCTGGGGATATTTATGAAAGACAGGCCAGAATTCCGGGGACTCATTTCTCTGATATTTTAAGCAGGCACTGTCCCACTGGCCTGATATCCGGGGTCTTATTTCTCTGAGACAGTTCACACAGGCGGCATCTTACAGGACGGACAACCGCGAACTTATTTCTGAGAAACAGTTCACGTCGGCGTAGGTGTACAGCTGGATAACCGGTGACTCATTACTCTGAGCGCGATCACACAGGCGCAGTGGCACAAGACGGATAACCGCGGACTGACTTTTGAGCTCTAGTTCACGCAGGCGCAGTCCTACAGACCGCAATCCCGGGGACTATTTCTCTGGGACATAATTCACGCAGGCGTAGGTTGACAGGCCGGATATCGGGAGACATATCCCAGAGATCGTTCACGCAAGCGCAGTTGCACAGGGCAGATAACCGCGCACTTATTTCTCAGCCCTAGTTCACGCAGGCGCAGTCCTACGGGCCGCAATTCCGGGGACTATTACTCTGGGATATAATTGACGCAGGCGTAGGTTTACAGGCCAGATAACCGGGGACGCATAGCTCCGAGCTTTCACGCAGGCGCAGTGGCACAAGGCGGATAACCGCGCACTTATTTCTCAGCCCTAGTTCACGCAGGCGCAGTCCTACAGGCCGCGTTTCCCGGGACTATTTCTCTGGGACATAATTCACGCAGGCGTAGGTGTACTGGCCGGATATCCGGAGACTCATTTCTCTCAGCTCGTTCACGCAGGCGCATTGTCACAAGGCGGATAACCGCGCACTTATTTCTCAGCCCTAGTTCACGCAGGCGCAGTCCTACGGGCCGCAATTCCGGGGACTATTTCTCTGGGACATAGTTCACGCAGGCGTAGGTGTACAGGCCGGATATCTAGGGACTCATTTCTCTCAGCTCGTTCACGCAGGCGCAGTGGTACAGGACGGATAACCGCGCACTTATTCCTCAGTCCTAGTTCACGCAGGCGCAGTCCTACTGGCCGAATTTCCGGGAACTATTTCTCTGGGACATAGTTCACGCAGGCGCAGTGGCACAGAATGGATAACCGCGGATTTTTCTCTGAGACCTACTTCACACAGGCGCAGTCTTATGGGACGGATAACCGCGGACATATTTCTGAGACATTGTTCACCCAGGTGCAGTCGTACAGGCGGGATATCGGGGGCTTATTTCCCTGAGCCGTAGTTCGCGAAGTCCGTCTCTCATCTAATCGCCCCGCACCCCCTCTTCGGTCCATCACTGACTTCAGAACTGTGCCCTGGTGAGTTCAGGATAGCTGGCTGCCCGATGGTTGATACCTTTTCGTGCGATTTACATCTGTATGGTTGGCATCTGACTCCCTATTCCCTGCCTCACTCCTGTCCCTATACACACAAACACACACACACTCCTGATGCCCATCCCTATTCCCTGCCTCACTCCTGTCCTCCCACACACATACACAAACACACACACAATTCCCATTCACAATCCCCTGCCTCACTCCTGCACACTCCCAATAGACTCAATAAGCCCCTTCCCTATTCCCTGCCTCACGCCTGTACCCACACACAAGCTCCTAAAGCCCCTTGGCTATTCCCTGCCTCACTCCAGCCCCTACACACACACACAACACACACACACACACACACACGCTCCTGAAGCCCCTTCCCTATTCCCTGCCTCACTCCTGTCCCTATACACACACAAACACACACACACACACACACATTCCTGAAGCCCTTCCCTATTCCCTGCATCACTCCAGCCCCTACACACACACACATACACGCTCCTGAAGCACCTTCCCTATTCCCTGCCTCACTCTTGCCACTACAAACACACACAAACACCCAACACACACACACACCCCTGAAGCCCATTCCCTATTCCCTGCCCCTCTCCAACCCATACACACACACACACACACACACACACACTACCGAACCCCCTTCCCTATTCCCTGCCTCACTCTTGTCCCTACACACACACACACTCCTGATGCCCATCCCCTATTCGCTGCCTCACTCAGGTCCCTTCATACACACGTACACACACACAATCCTGATGGCCCTGCCCTATTCCCTGCCTCACTTCAGATCTATCTATCTCTCTCTCTCTCACTCTCTCTCTCTCTCTCTCTCTCTCTCTCTCTCTCTCTCTCTCTCCCTCTTCTCTCTCTGTCTCACTCACTCCATGCCCCTTCCCTATTCCGTGGCTCACTCTTGCCACTACACACACATACCTGTAACGTCCTCTCTATTCCCTCACTCACACTTGCCTCTATACACACACACACACAAACACACACACATACACACTTCTGATGCCCATTTCCTATTTGCTGCATCACTCCAGGCCTCGCTCCCACACACACACCCCTGATGTCCATTCTCTATTAGCTGCCTCACTCATGCCACTACACACACACAAAAATACACACACTCAGGCCCAAGCATCTTCTCTATTCCCTGCTTCTCCCTTGGCCCCAGAAATATACACACACACTCCTGAAGCCCCTACCCTATTCCCTGCCTTACTCTTGCCCCTCAACACGCACGCACACACACCCATACACACACACACTCCTGATGCCCATTCCCTATTACTGCCTCATTCCTGTCCCTACACACACACACACACACACACACTCACACCTGAAGTCCCTTCTCTAATCCCTTCCTCATTCTTTCCCTGCGCACACAAACACACACACAAAAAACAAAGACACGCACAATACCCATTCCCAAATCCCTGCATCACTCCTGCACACCCCACAATAGACTCAAGAAGCCCCTTCCCTATTCCCTGCATCACTCCTGCACCCACATACACGCTGCTGAAGCCCCTTCCCTATTCCCTACCTCACTACTGCCACTACACACACACACACACACACACACACACACACATGCCTGAAGCATGTTCTCTATTCCCTGCCTCACTCTTGCCCCTACAAAATCACACATACACTTCTGAAGCCCAATGCCAATTTCCTACCTCTCTCCAGTCCCTACACACACACACACACACACACACACACACACACGCAGGCCTGAAGCATGTTCTCTATTCCCTGCCTCACTCTTGCCCCTACAAAATCACACATACACTTCTGAAGCCCAATGCCAATTTCCTACCTCACTCCAGTCCCTACACACACACACAAACACACAGACACACACCCATTCCTGAAGCCCCTTCACTATTCCTTGCCTAACTCCTGCCACAAAACCCCCACCCACTACACACACATACACACACACTCCTGATGCCCATTCCCTATTTCTTGCCTCATTCCTGTCCCTACACTCACTCTATCACTCACACACACACACACACACACACACACACCTGAAACCCCTTTCCTATTCCCTGCCTCACTCCTGACACTACACACACACACACATACACACGGGCCTGAAGCATATTCTCTATTCCCTGCTTAATTCGTGCCCCTACAAAAATACACACACTCCTGATCCCCAATACCAACTTACTGCCTCACTAATGTCCCCCCTACACACACACACACAATCTCACCCTCTCCTGAAGCCCCTTCCCTATTTCCTGCCTCACTCCTACCCCTACACACACACACACACATACACACAGTCCTCAAACTCTTTCCCTATTCCCTGCCTCACTCCTGCCCTTACTCACAAAAACACACACAAACACCAACACACAACACAACCCTGAAGCCCATTCCCTATTCCCTGCCCCTCT
This sequence comes from Tenrec ecaudatus, assembly GCF_050624435.1. Taxonomy (NCBI): domain Eukaryota; kingdom Metazoa; phylum Chordata; class Mammalia; order Afrosoricida; family Tenrecidae; genus Tenrec; species Tenrec ecaudatus. The sequence continues at coordinate 35,393,197 of NC_134548.1, read as the reverse complement.
CCAACCCCTACACACACACACACACACACACACACACACACACTACCGAACCCCCTTCCCTATTCCCTGCCTTACTCCTGTCCCTACACACACACACACACACACACACACACTCCTAAAGCCCCTTCCCTAATCACTGCCTCACTCCACCCCTATGCACACACACACCCACACTCCTGAAGCCCATTCTCTAATCACTGCCTAACTCAGGCCCCTATACAAACACACACACACACACACACACACACACAATCATGCACGCATGCCTGAAGCATCTTCTCTATTCCCTGCCTCATTCTTGCCCCTAAAAAATAAACACACACTCCTGATGCCCACTGCCTATACCCTGCCTCCCTCCTGTCCCTGCGCACACACACACACGAACACACACACACTCCTGAAGTCCCTTCCCTATTCCCTGCCTCCCTTCTGCCACCACACACACACACACACACCTGATGCATTTTCTCTATTCCCTGCCTCACTCTTGCCCCTACAAAAAACATGCCTTGGATGACCCTTCCCTATTTCCTGCTTCACTCCTGGCCCTACACACACACACCCGTACACACACTCCTGAAGCCCCTTCCCTATTCCCTGCGTCAGTCATGTCCCTACACAAACACACACACACACACAACTCTGAAGCCCCTCCCTATTCCTTGCCTCATCCTGCCCCCCCCCACTCACCCATACACACACAGTCCTGATGCTCATTCCCTATTGCCTGGCTCTCTCCTGTCCCTACATACACACACGCAGACACACACAATCACTCCTGATGCCCCTACCCTAATCTCTGCCTCACTCCACACCTATGCACACACACACCCACACTCCTGAAGCCCATTCTCTAATCACTGCCTAACTCAGGCCCCTATACAAACACACACACACACACACACACACACAATCATGCACGCATGCCTGAAGCATCTTCTCTATTCCCTGCCTCATTCTTGCCCCTAAAAAATAAACACACACTCCTGATGCCCACTGCCTATTCCCTGCCTCCCTCCTTTCCCTACGCACACACACACACACACACACACACACGAACACACACACACTCCTGAAGTCCCTTCCCTATTCCCTGCCTCCCTTCTGCCACCAAACAGACACACACACACACACACACACACACACACACACACACACACACACACCTGATGCATTTTCTCTATTCCCTGCCTCACTCTTGGCCCAACAAAAAACATGCCTTGGATGACCCTTCCCTATTTCCTGCTTCACTCCTGGCCCTACACACACACACCCGTACACACACTCCTGAAGCCCTTTCCCTATTCCCTGCTTCACTCATTTCCCTACACACACACACAACTCTGAAGCCCCACCCTATTCCTTGCCTCATCCTGCCCCCCCAACTCACCCATACACACACAGTCCTGATGCTCATTCCCTATTGCCTGGCTCTCTCCTGTCCCTACATACACACACGGAGACACACACAATCACTCCTGATGCCCCTACCCTAATCTCTGCCTCACTCCTTTCCCTGCACACACACACACACACACACAGACACACACATGGATCTCTTTGAAGAATACACCACATGCTGGGACACAAGAACAGCCTCAGTAAATCTAAACACATAGATATTATCCAGACATAATTCTCAGATCACTATGCCATAAAGCTGGAGATTAATAAGAGGATGTCCCAAAGAGCAAGGGCAACCAATTTGAAAATGAACAACGTTCTCCTGTGACATGAATGGGTACACGCCTAGATCAGAGAGTATATAAGTAAGTTTCTAGAAACTAATGAGTACGAGAATACAGTGTATCAAAACTTATTGGACCCTGTAAAGGCAATTATCCGAGGTAGCTGGATATCATTGAATACATACATGAAAATGAAGCAAGGCGTATGACAGATACGTTAACACAAAACCTCCAAGAACTAAACAGAGTCAGCAGAACAACCCCTCCATTAGCAAGAGAAAAATAAAAATAAGGGCAGAGGTAAACCAGGGGGAAGACAAGAGGTCAATGCAAAAGATAAATGCAACTAAAATCTTGTTTTATGAAAGAATTAACAAAATTGAGAGTTCTCTGGAAAAGCTTAGCAAAGATAGAAAGGAGCAAACATTAATAGCCAGGATGAGGGATGAATCGGGCAATAACAACAGACCCCAAGGAGATTAAAAACATAATCCCAAAGTACTATGAAGGTCTGTATTCTAATGAATTCAGAAACTTGGAAGACATGGATAAATATTTGGAAAAACAGTCCCTAAATTACCTCCGATAGAGATCTAAATATAAATTATATCTAAATATAAATTAATAAACAGGGGAAATCTTGAAGATATACATATGAACAAATCACTGACTTGTGTATACCTAATTGTGTAAATGAAATCATAAGTATAGACAAACATAAATAAATTTATGAATATGAATAAACTATAAACAATGATATACCTAAACATGCAATTAGTAATGCTAATATGTAAGTGTATACAAGGCCTATAAATCAATAGATGAATATAGAAGCAAAAATAAGTAAATATAATAAAATATGGAGATAGATTAAGGACTATTATGGAAATCTAGGGGAATCTATAAACATGTCTAGATAATTAATACATGTAGAAAAACGTATAAATATTGATGTATAGATATAATATGAAATATAAATAGATAGTTACATGCATATGTGTGTGATTATATACACACACACACACACATATATATATACACATATCTGGGGATATTTATGAAAGACAGGCCAGAATTCCGGGGACTCATTTGTCTGAGAGATATTTTAAGCAGGCACTGTCCCACTGGCCTGATATCCGGGGTCTTATTTCTCTGAGACAGTTCACACAGGCGGCATCTTACAGGACGGACAACCGCGAACTTATTTCTGAGAAACAGTTCACGTCGGCGTAGGTGTACAGCTGGATAACCGGTGACTCATTACTCTGAGCGCGATCACACAGGCGCAGTGGCACAAGACGGATAACCGCGGACTGACTTTTGAGCTCTAGTTCACGCAGGCGCAGTCCTACAGACCGCAATCCCGGGGACTATTTCTCTGGGACATAATTCACGCAGGCGTAGGTTGACAGGCCGGATATCGGGAGACATATCCCAGAGATCGTTCACGCAAGCGCAGTTGCACAGGGCAGATAACCGCGCACTTATTTCTCAGCCCTAGTTCACGCAGGCGCAGTCCTACGGGCCGCAATTCCGGGGACTATTACTCTGGGATATAATTGACGCAGGCGTAGGTTTACAGGCCAGATAACCGGGGACGCATAGCTCCGAGCTTTCACGCAGGCGCAGTGGCACAAGGCGGATAACCGCGCACTTATTTCTCAGCCCTAGTTCACGCAGGCGCAGTCCTACAGGCCGCGTTTCCCGGGACTATTTCTCTGGGACATAATTCACGCAGGCGTAGGTGTACTGGCCGGATATCCGGAGACTCATTTCTCTCAGCTCGTTCACGCAGGCGCATTGTCACAAGGCGGATAACCGCGCACTTATTTCTCAGCCCTAGTTCACGCAGGCGCAGTCCTACGGGCCGCAATTCCGGGGACTATTTCTCTGGGACATAGTTCACGCAGGCGTAGGTGTACAGGCCGGATATCTAGGGACTCATTTCTCTCAGCTCGTTCACGCAGGCGCAGTGGTACAGGACGGATAACCGCGCACTTATTCCTCAGTCCTAGTTCACGCAGGCGCAGTCCTACTGGCCGAATTTCCGGGAACTATTTCTCTGGGACATAGTTCACGCAGGCGCAGTGGCACAGAATGGATAACCGCGGATTTTTCTCTGAGACCTACTTCACACAGGCGCAGTCTTATGGGACGGATAACCGCGGACATATTTCTGAGACATTGTTCACCCAGGTGCAGTCGTACAGGCGGGATATCGGGGGCTTATTTCCCTGAGCCGTAGTTCGCGAAGTCCGTCTCTCATCTAATCGCCCCGCACCCCCTCTTCGGTCCATCACTGACTTCAGAACTGTGCCCTGGTGAGTTCAGGATAGCTGGCTGCCCGATGGTTGATACCTTTTCGTGCGATTTACATCTGTATGGTTGGCATCTGACTCCCTATTCCCTGCCTCACTCCTGTCCCTATACACACAAACACACACACACTCCTGATGCCCATCCCTATTCCCTGCCTCACTCCTGTCCTCCCACACACATACACAAACACACACACAATTCCCATTCACAATCCCCTGCCTCACTCCTGCACACTCCCAATAGACTCAATAAGCCCCTTCCCTATTCCCTGCCTCACGCCTGTACCCACACACAAGCTCCTAAAGCCCCTTGGCTATTCCCTGCCTCACTCCAGCCCCTACACACACACACAACACACACACACACACACACACACGCTCCTGAAGCCCCTTCCCTATTCCCTGCCTCACTCCTGTCCCTATACACACACAAACACACACACACACACACACATTCCTGAAGCCCTTCCCTATTCCCTGCATCACTCCAGCCCCTACACACACACACATACACGCTCCTGAAGCACCTTCCCTATTCCCTGCCTCACTCTTGCCACTACAAACACACACAAACACCCAACACACACACACACCCCTGAAGCCCATTCCCTATTCCCTGCCCCTCTCCAACCCATACACACACACACACACACACACACACACACTACCGAACCCCCTTCCCTATTCCCTGCCTCACTCTTGTCCCTACACACACACACACACACACACACTCCTGATGCCCATCCCCTATTCGCTGCCTCACTCAGGTCCCTTCATACACACGTACACACACACAATCCTGATGGCCCTGCCCTATTCCCTGCCTCACTTCAGATCTATCTATCTCTCTCTCTCTCACTCTCTCTCTCTCTCTCTCTCTCTCTCCCTCTTCTCTCTCTGTCTCACTCACTCCATGCCCCTTCCCTATTCCGTGGCTCACTCTTGCCACTACACACACATACCTGTAACGTCCTCTCTATTCCCTCACTCACACTTGCCTCTATACACACACACACACAAACACACACACATACACACTTCTGATGCCCATTTCCTATTTGCTGCATCACTCCAGGCCTCGCTCCCACACACACACCCCTGATGTCCATTCTCTATTAGCTGCCTCACTCATGCCACTACACACACACAAAAATACACACACTCAGGCCCAAGCATCTTCTCTATTCCCTGCTTCTCCCTTGGCCCCAGAAATATACACACACACTCCTGAAGCCCCTACCCTATTCCCTGCCTTACTCTTGCCCCTCAACACGCACGCGCACACACACCCATACACACACACACTCCTGATGCCCATTCCCTATTACTGCCTCATTCCTGTCCCTACACACACACACACACACACACACACTCACACCTGAAGTCCCTTCTCTAATCCCTTCCTCATTCTTTCCCTGCGCACACAAACACACACACAAAAAACAAAGACACGCACAATACCCATTCCCAAATCCCTGCATCACTCCTGCACACCCCACAATAGACTCAAGAAGCCCCTTCCCTATTCCCTGCATCACTCCTGCACCCACATACACGCTGCTGAAGCCCCTTCCCTATTCCCTACCTCACTACTGCCACTACACACACACACACACACACACACACACACACACATGCCTGAAGCATGTTCTCTATTCCCTGCCTCACTCTTGCCCCTACAAAATCACACATACACTTCTGAAGCCCAATGCCAATTTCCTACCTCTCTCCAGTCCCTACACACACACACACACACACACACACACACACACACACACGCAGGCCTGAAGCATGTTCTCTATTCCCTGCCTCACTCTTGCCCCTACAAAATCACACATACACTTCTGAAGCCCAATGCCAATGTCCTACCTCACTCCAGTCCCTACACACACACACAAACACACAGACACACACCCATTCCTGAAGCCCCTTCACTATTCCTTGCCTAACTCCTGCCACAAAACCCCCACCCACTACACACACATACACACACACTCCTGATGCCCATTCCCTATTTCTTGCCTCATTCCTGTCCCTACACTCACTCTATCACTCACACACACACACACACACACACACACACACACACACACACACCTGAAACCCCTTTCCTATTCCCTGCCTCACTCCTGACACTACACACACACACACATACACACGGGCCTGAAGCATATTCTCTATTCCCTGCTTAATTCGTGCCCCTACAAAAATACACACACTCCTGATCCCCAATACCAACTTACTGCCTCACTAATGTCCCCCCTACACACACACACACAATCTCACCCTCTCCTGAAGCCCCTTCCCTATTTCCTGCCTCACTCCTACCCCTACACACACACACACACATACACACAGTCTTCAAACTCTTTCCCTATTCCCTGCCTCACTCCTGCCCTTACTCACAAAAACACACACAAACACCAACACACAACACAACCCTGAAGCCCATTCCCTATTCCCTGCCCCTCTCCAACCCCTACACACACACACACACACACACACACACTACCGAACCCCCTTCCCTATTCCCTGCCTTACTCCTGTCCCTACACACACACACACACACACACACACTCCTAAAGCCCCTTCCCTAATCACTGCCTCACTCCACCCCTATGCACACACACACCCACACTCCTGAAGCCCATTCTCTAATCACTGCCTAACTCAGGCCCCTATACAAACACACACACACACACACACACACAATCATGCACGCATGCCTGAAGCATCTTCTCTATTCCCTGCCTCATTCTTGCCCCTAAAAAATAAACACACACTCCTGATGCCCACTGCCTATACCCTGCCTCCCTCCTGTCCCTACGCACACACACACACGAACACACACACACTCCTGAAGTCCCTTCCCTATTCCCTGCCTCCCTTCTGCCACCACACACACACACACACACACACACACACACACCTGATGCATTTTCTCTATTCCCTGCCTCACTCTTGCCCCTACAAAAAACATGCCTTGGATGACCCTTCCCTATTTCCTGCTTCACTCCTGGCCCTACACACACACACCCGTACACACACTCCTGAAGCCCCTTCCCTATTCCCTGCTTCAGTCATGTCCCTACACACACACACACACACACACACAACTCTGAAGCCCCTCCCTATTCCTTGCCTCATCCTGCCCCCCCCACTCACCCATACACACACAGTCCTGATGCTCATTCCCTATTGCCTGGCTCTCTCCTGTCCCTACATACACACACGCAGACACACACAATCACTCCTGATGCCCCTACCCTAATCTCTGCCTCACTCCACACCTATGCACACACACACCCACACTCCTGAAGCCCATTCTCTAATCACTGCCTAACTCAGGCCCCTATACAAACACACACACACACACACACACAATCATGCACGCATGCCTGAAGCATCTTCTCTATTCCCTGCCTCATTCTTGCCCCTAAAAAATAAACACACACTCCTGATGCCCACTGCCTATTCCCTGCCTCCCTCCTTTCCCTACGCACACACACACACACACACACACACACACGAACACACACACACTCCTGAAGTCCCTTCCCTATTCCCTGCCTCCCTTCTGCCACCAAACAGACACACACACACACACACACACACACACACACACACACCTGATGCATTTTCTCTATTCCCTGCCTCACTCTTGGCCCAACAAAAAACATGCCTTGGATGACCCTTCCCTATTTCCTGCTTCACTCCTGGCCCTACACACACACACCCGTACACACACTCCTGAAGCCCTTTCCCTATTCCCTGCTTCACTCATTTCCCTACACACACACACAACTCTGAAGCCCCTCCCTATTCCTTGCCTCATCCTGCCCCCCCAACTCACCCATACACACACAGTCCTGATGCTCATTCCCTATTGCCTGGCTCTCTCCTGTCCCTACATACACACACGGAGACACACACAATCACTCCTGATGCCCCTACCCTAATCTCTGCCTCACTCCTTTCCCTGCACACACACACACACACACACAGACACACACATGGATCTCTTTGAAGAATACACCACATGCTGGGACACAAGAACAGCCTCAGTAAATCTAAACACATAGATATTATCCAGACATAATTCTCAGATCACTATGCCATAAAGCTGGAGATTAATAAGAGGATGTCCCAAAGAGCAAGGGCAACCAATTTGAAAATGAACAACGTTCTCCTGTGACATGAATGGGTACACGCCTAGATCAGAGAGTATATAAGTAAGTTTCTAGAAACTAATGAGTACGAGAATACAGTGTATCAAAACTTATTGGACCCTGTAAAGGCAATTATCCGAGGTAGCTGGATATCATTGAATACATACATGAAAATGAAGCAAGGCGTATGACAGATACGTTAACACAAAACCTCCAAGAACTAAACAGAGTCAGCAGAACAACCCCTCCATTAGCAAGAGAAAAATAAAAATAAGGGCAGAGGTAAACCAGGGGGAAGACAAGAGGTCAATGCAAAAGATAAATGCAACTAAAATCTTGTTTTATGAAAGAATTAACAAAATTGAGAGTTCTCTGGAAAAGCTTAGCAAAGATAGAAAGGAGCAAACATTAATAGCCAGGATGAGGGATGAATCGGGCAATAACAACAGACCCCAAGGAGATTAAAAACATAATCCCAAAGTACTATGAAGGTCTGTATTCTAATGAATTCAGAAACTTGGAAGACATGGATAAATATTTGGAAAAACAGTCCCTAAATTACCTCCGATAGAGATCTAAATATAAATTATATCTAAATATAAATTATATCTAAATATAAATTAATAAACAGGGGAAATCTTGAAGATATACATATGAACAAATCACTGACTTGTGTATACCTAATTGTGTAAATGAAATCATAAGTATAGACAAACATAAATAAATTTATGAATATGAATAAACTATAAACAATGATATACCTAAACATGCAATTAGTAATGCTAATATGTAAGTGTATACAAGGCCTATAAATCAATAGATGAATATAGAAGCAAAAATAAGTAAATATAATAAAATATGGAGATAGATTAAGGACTATTATGGAAATCTAGGGGAATCTATAAACATGTCTAGATAATTAATACATGTAGAAAAACGTATAAATATTGATGTATAAATAGATATAATATGAAATATAAATAGATAGTTACATGCATATGTGTGTGATTATATACACACACACACACATATATATATACACATATCTGGGGATATTTATGAAAGACAGGCCAGAATTCCGGGGACTCATTTGTCTGAGAGATATTTTAAGCAGGCACTGTCCCACTGGCCTGATATCCGGGGTCTTATTTCTCTGAGACAGTTCACACAGGCGGCATCTTACAGGACGGACAACCGCGAACTTATTTCTGAGAAACAGTTCACGTCGGCGTAGGTGTACAGCTGGATAACCGGTGACTCATTACTCTGAGCGCGATCACACAGGCGCAGTGGCACAAGACGGATAACCGCGGACTGACTTTTGAGCTCTAGTTCACGCAGGCGCAGTCCTACAGACCGCAATCCCGGGGACTATTTCTCTGGGACATAATTCACGCAGGCGTAGGTTGACAGGCCGGATATCGGGAGACATATCCCAGAGATCGTTCACGCAAGCGCAGTTGCACAGGGCAGATAACCGCGCACTTATTTCTCAGCCCTAGTTCACGCAGGCGCAGTCCTACGGGCCGCAATTCCGGGGACTATTACTCTGGGATATAATTGACGCAGGCGTAGGTTTACAGGCCAGATAACCGGGGACGCATAGCTCCGAGCTTTCACGCAGGCGCAGTGGCACAAGGCGGATAACCGCGCACTTATTTCTCAGCCCTAGTTCACGCAGGCGCAGTCCTACAGCCGCGTTTCCCGGGACTATTTCTCTGGGACATAATTCACGCAGGCGTATGTGTACTGGCCGGATATCCGGAGACTCATTTCTCTCAGCTCGTTCACGCAGGCGCATTGTCACAAGGCGGATAACCGCGCACTTATTTCTCAGCCCTAGTTCACGCAGGCGCAGTCCTACGGGCCGCAATTCCGGGGACTATTTCTCTGGACATAGTTCACGCAGGCGTAGGTGTACAGGCCGGATATCTAGGGACTCATTTCTCTCAGCTCGTTCACGCAGGCGCAGTGGTACAGGACGGATAGTTCACGCAGGCGCAGTCCTACAGACCGCAATCCCGGGGACTATTTCTCTGGGACATAATTCACGCAGGCGTAGGTTGACAGGGAGGATATCGGGAGACATATCCCAGAGATCGTTCACGCAAGCGCAGTTGCACAGGGCAGATAACCGCGCACTTATTTCTCAGCCCTAGTTCACGCAGGCGCAGTCCTACGGGCCGCAATTCCGGGGACTATTACTCTGGGATATAATTGACGCAGGCGTAGGTTTACAGGCCAGATAACCGGGGACGCATAGCTCCGAGCTTTCACGCAGGCGCAGTGGCACAAGGCGGATAACCGCGCACTTATTTCTCAGCCCTAGTTCACGCAGGCGCAGTCCTACAGGCCGCGTTTCCCGGGACTATTTCTCTGGGACATAATTCACGCAGGCGTAGGTGTACTGGCCGGATATCCGGAGACTCATTTCTCTCAGCTCGTTCACGCAGGCGCATTGTCACAAGGCGGATAACCGCGCACTTATTTCTCAGCCCTAGTTCACGCAGGCGCAGTCCTACGGGCCGCAATTCCGGGGACTATTTCTCTGGACATAGTTCACGCAGGCGTAGGTGTACAGGCCGGATATCTAGGGACTCATTTCTCTCAGCTCGTTCACGCAGGCGCAGTGGTACAGGACGGATAACCGCGCACTTATTCCTCAGTCCTAGTTCACGCAGGCGCAGTCCTACTGGCCGAATTTCCGGGAACTATTTCTCTGGGACATAGTTCACGCAGGCGCAGTGGCACAGAATGGATAACCGCGGATTTTTCTCTGAGACCTACTTCACACAGGCGCAGTCTTATGGGACGGATAACCGCGGACATATTTCTGAGACATTGTTCACCCAGGTGCAGTCGTACAGGCGGGATATCGGGGGCTTATTTCCCTGAGCCGTAGTTCGCGAAGTCCGTCTCTCATCTAATCGCCCCGCACCCCCTCTTCGGTCCATCACTGACTTCAGAACTGTGCCCTGGTGAGTTCAGGATAGCTGGCTGCCCGATGGTTGATACCTTTTCGTGCGATTTACATCTGTATGGTTGGCATCTGACTCCCTATTCCCTGCCTCACTCCTGTCGCTACACACACAAACACACACACACTCCTGATGCCCATCCCTATTCCCTGCCTCACTCCTGTCCTCCCACACACATACACAAACACACACACAATTCCCATTCACAATCCCCTGCCTCACTCCTGCACACTCCCAATAGACTCAATAAGCCCCTTCCCTATTCCCTGCCTCACGCCTGTACCCACACACAAGCTCCTAAAGCCCCTTGGCTATTCCCTGCCTCACTCCAGCCCCTACACACACACACAACACACACACACACACACACACGCTCCTGAAGCCCCTTCCCTATTCCCTGCCTCACTCCTGTCCCTATACACACACAAACACACACACACACACACATTCCTGAAGCCCTTCCCTATTCCCTGCATCACTCCAGCCCCTACACACACACACATACACGCTCCTGAAGCACCTTCCCTATTCCCTGCCTCACTCTTGCCACTACAAACACACACAAACACCCAACACACACACACACCCCTGAAGCCCATTCCCTATTCCCTGCCCCTCTCCAACCCATACACACACACACACACACACACACACACACTACCGAACACCCTTCCCTATTCCCTGCCTCACTCTTGTCCCTACACACACACACACACACACACACTCCTGATGCCCATCCCCTATTCGCTGCCTCACTCAGGTCCCTTCATACACACGTACACACACACAATCCTGATGGCCCTGCCCTATTCCCTGCCTCACTTCAGATCTATCTATCTCTCTCTCTCTCACTCTCTCTCTCGCTCTCTCTCTCTCTCCCTCTTCTCTCTCTGTCTCACTCACTCCATGCCCCTTCCCTATTCCGTGGCTCACTCTTGCCACTACACACACATACCTGTAACGTCCTCTCTATTCCCTCACTCACACTTGCCTCTATACACACACACACACAAACACACACACATACACACTTCTGATGCCCATTTCCTATTTGCTGCATCACTCCAGGCCTCGCTCCCACACACACACCCCTGATGTCCATTCTCTATTAGCTGCCTCACTCATGCCACTACACACACACAAAAATACACACACTCAGGCCCAAGCATCTTCTCTATTCCCTGCTTCTCCCTTGGCCCCAGAAATATACACACACACTCCTGAAGCCCCTACCCTATTCCCTGCCTTACTCTTGCCCCTCAACACGCACGCGCACACACACCCATACACACACACACTCCTGATGCCCATTCCCTATTACTGCCTCATTCCTGTCCCTACACACACACACACACACACACACTCACACCTGAAGTCCCTTCTCTAATCCCTTCCTCATTCTTTCCCTGCGCACACAAACACACACACAAAAAACAAAGACACGCACAATACCCATTCCCAAATCCCTGCATCACTCCTGCACACCCCACAATAGACTCAAGAAGCCCCTTCCCTATTCCCTGCATCACTCCTGCACCCACATACACGCTGCTGAAGCCCCTTCCCTATTCCCTACCTCACTACTGCCACTACACACACACACACACACACACACACACATGCCTGAAGCATGTTCTCTATTCCCTGCCTCACTCTTGCCCCTACAAAATCACACATACACTTCTGAAGCCCAATGCCAATTTCCTACCTCTCTCCAGTCCCTACACACACACACACACACACACACACACACACACACACACACACGCAGGCCTGAAGCATGTTCTCTATTCCCTGCCTCACTCTTGCCCCTACAAAATCACACATACACTTCTGAAGCCCAATGCCAATGTCCTACCTCACTCCAGTCCCTACACACACACACAAACACACAGACACACACCCATTCCTGAAGCCCCTTCACTATTCCTTGCCTAACTCCTGCCACAAAACCCCCACCCACTACACACACATACACACACACTCCTGATGCCCATTCCCTATTTCTTGCCTCATTCCTGTCCCTACACTCACTCTATCACTCACCCACACACACACACACACACACACACACACACCTGAAACCCCTTTCCTATTCCCTGCCTCACTCCTGACACTACACACACACACACATACACACGGGCCTGAAGCATATTCTCTATTCCCTGCTTAATTCGTGCCCCTACAAAAATACACACACTCCTGATCCCCAATACCAACTTACTGCCTCACTAATGTCCCCCCTACACACACACACACAATCTCACCCTCTCCTGAAGCCCCTTCCCTATTTCCTGCCTCACTCCTACCCCTACACACACACACACACATACACACAGTCTTCAAACTCTTTCCCTATTCCCTGCCTCACTCCTGCCCTTACTCACAAAAACACACACAAACACCAACACACAACACAACCCTGAAGCCCATTCCCTATTCCCTGCCCCTCTCCAACCCCTACACACACACACACACACACACACACACTACCGAACCCCCTTCCCTATTCCCTGCCTTACTCCTGTCCCTACACACACACACACACACACACACACACTCCTAAAGCCCCTTCCCTAATCACTGCCTCACTCCACCCCTATGCACACACACACCCACACTCCTGAAGCCCATTCTCTAATCACTGCCTAACTCAGGCCCCTATACAAACACACACACACACACACACACAATCATGCACGCATGCCTGAAGCATCTTCTCTATTCCCTGCCTCATTCTTGCCCCTAAAAAATAAACACACACTCCTGATGCCCACTGCCTATACCCTGCCTCCCTCCTGTCCCTACGCACACACACACACGAACACACACACACTCCTGAAGTCCCTTCCCTATTCCCTGCCTCCCTTCTGCCACCACACACACACACACACACACCTGATGCATTTTCTCTATTCCCTGCCTCACTCTTGCCCCTACAAAAAACATGCCTTGGATGACCCTTCCCTATTTCCTGCTTCACTCCTGGCCCTACACACACACACCCGTACACACACTCCTGAAGCCCCTTCCCTATTCCCTGCTTCAGTCATGTCCCTACACACACACACACACACACACACACAACTCTGAAGCCCCTCCCTATTCCTTGCCTCATCCTGCCCCCCCCACTCACCCATACACACACAGTCCTGATGCTCATTCCCTATTGCCTGGCTCTCTCCTGTCCCTACATACACACACGCAGACACACACAATCACTCCTGATGCCCCTACCCTAATCTCTGCCTCACTCCACACCTATGCACACACACACCCACACTCCTGAAGCCCATTCTCTAATCACTGCCTAACTCAGGCCCCTATACAAACACACACACACACACACACAATCATGCACGCATGCCTGAAGCATCTTCTCTATTCCCTGCCTCATTCTTGCCCCTAAAAAATAAACACACACTCCTGATGCCCACTGCCTATTCCCTGCCTCCCTCCTTTCCCTACGCACACACACACACACACACACACACACGAACACACACACACTCCTGAAGTCCCTTCCCTATTCCCTGCCTCCCTTCTGCCACCAAACAGACACACACACACACACACACACACACACACACACACACACACCTGATGCATTTTCTCTATTCCCTGCCTCACTCTTGGCCCAACAAAAAACATGCCTTGGATGACCCTTCCCTATTTCCTGCTTCACTCCTGGCCCTACACACACACACCCGTACACACACTCCTGAAGCCCTTTCCCTATTCCCTGCTTCACTCATTTCCCTACACACACACACAACTCTGAAGCCCCTCCCTATTCCTTGCCTCATCCTGCCCCCCCAACTCACCCATACACACACAGTCCTGATGCTCATTCCCTATTGCCTGGCTCTCTCCTGTCCCTACATACACACACGGAGACACACACAATCACTCCTGATGCCCCTACCCTAATCTCTGCCTCACTCCTTTCCCTGCACACACACACACACACACACAGACACACACATGGATCTCTTTGAAGAATACACCACATGCTGGGACACAAGAACAGCCTCAGTAAATCTAAACACATAGATATTATCCAGACATAATTCTCAGATCACTATGCCATAAAGCTGGAGATTAATAAGAGGATGTCCCAAAGAGCAAGGGCAACCAATTTGAAAATGAACAACGTTCTCCTGTGACATGAATGGGTACACGCCTAGATCAGAGAGTATATAAGTAAGTTTCTAGAAACTAATGAGTACGAGAATACAGTGTATCAAAACTTATTGGACCCTGTAAAGGCAATTATCCGAGGTAGCTGGATATCATTGAATACATACATGAAAATGAAGCAAGGCGTATGACAGATACGTTAACACAAAACCTCCAAGAACTAAACAGAGTCAGCAGAACAACCCCTCCATTAGCAAGAGAAAAATAAAAATAAGGGCAGAGGTAAACCAGGGGGAAGACAAGAGGTCAATGCAAAAGATAAATGCAACTAAAATCTTGTTTTATGAAAGAATTAACAAAATTGAGAGTTCTCTGGAAAAGCTTAGCAAAGATAGAAAGGAGCAAACATTAATAGCCAGGATGAGGGATGAATCGGGCAATAACAACAGACCCCAAGGAGATTAAAAACATAATCCCAAAGTACTATGAAGGTCTGTATTCTAATGAATTCAGAAACTTGGAAGACATGGATAAATATTTGGAAAAACAGTCCCTAAATTACCTCCGATAGAGATCTAAATATAAATTATATCTAAATATAAATTATATCTAAATATAAATTAATAAACAGGGGAAATCTTGAAGATATACATATGAACAAATCACTGACTTGTGTATACCTAATTGTGTAAATGAAATCATAAGTATAGACAAACATAAATAAATTTATGAATATGAATAAACTATAAACAATGATATACCTAAACATGCAATTAGTAATGCTAATATGTAAGTGTATACAAGGCCTATAAATCAATAGATGAATATAGAAGCAAAAATAAGTAAATATAATAAAATATGGAGATAGATTAAGGACTATTATGGAAATCTAGGGGAATCTATAAACATGTCTAGATAATTAATACATGTAGAAAAACGTATAAATATTGATGTATAAATAGATATAATATGAAATATAAATAGATAGTTACATGCATATGTGTGTGATTATATACACACACACACACATATATATATACACATATCTGGGGATATTTATGAAAGACAGGCCAGAATTCCGGGGACTCATTTGTCTGAGAGATATTTTAAGCAGGCACTGTCCCACTGGCCTGATATCCGGGGTCTTATTTCTCTGAGACAGTTCACACAGGCGGCATCTTACAGGACGGACAACCGCGAACTTATTTCTGAGAAACAGTTCACGTCGGCGTAGGTGTACAGCTGGATAACCGGTGACTCATTACTCTGAGCGCGATCACACAGGCGCAGTGGCACAAGACGGATAACCGCGGACAGACTTTTGAGCTCTAGTTCACGCAGGCGCAGTCCTACAGACCGCAATCCCGGGGACTATTTCTCTGGGACATAATTCACGCAGGCGTAGGTTGACAGGCCGGATATCGGGAGACATATCCCAGAGATCGTTCACGCAAGCGCAGTTGCACAGGGCAGATAACCGCGCACTTATTTCTCAGCCCTAGTTCACGCAGGCGCAGTCCTACGGGCCGCAATTCCGGGGACTATTACTCTGGGATATAATTGACGCAGGCGTAGGTTTACAGGCCAGATAACCGGGGACGCATAGCTCTGAGCTTTCACGCAGGCGCAGTGGCACAAGGCGGATAACCGCGCACTTATTTCTCAGCCCTAGTTCACGCAGGCGCAGTCCTACAGCCGCGTTTCCCGGGACTATTTCTCTGGGACATAATTCACGCAGGCGTAGGTGTACTGGCCGGATATCCGGAGACTCATTTCTCTCAGCTCGTTCACGCAGGCGCATTGTCACAAGGCGGATAACCGCGCACTTATTTCTCAGCCCTAGTTCACGCAGGCGCAGTCCTACGGGCCGCAATTCCGGGGACTATTTCTCTGGACATAGTTCACGCAGGCGTAGGTGTACAGGCCGGATATCTAGGGACTCATTTCTCTCAGCTCGTTCACGCAGGCGCAGTGGTACAGGACGGATAGTTCACGCAGGCGCAGTCCTACAGACCGCAATCCCGGGGACTATTTCTCTGGGACATAATTCACGCAGGCGTAGGTTGACAGGGAGGATATCGGGAGACATATCCCAGAGATCGTTCACGCAAGCGCAGTTGCACAGGGCAGATAACCGCGCACTTATTTCTCAGCCCTAGTTCACGCAGGCGCAGTCCTACGGGCCGCAATTCCGGGGACTATTACTCTGGGATATAATTGACGCAGGCGTAGGTTTACAGGCCAGATAACCGGGGACGCATAGCTCCGAGCTTTCACGCAGGCGCAGTGGCACAAGGCGGATAACCGCGCACTTATTTCTCAGCCCTAGTTCACGCAGGCGCAGTCCTACAGGCCGCGTTTCCCGGGACTATTTCTCTGGGACATAATTCACGCAGGCGTAGGTGTACTGGCCGGATATCCGGAGACTCATTTCTCTCAGCTCGTTCACGCAGGCGCATTGTCACAAGGCGGATAACCGCGCACTTATTTCTCAGCCCTAGTTCACGCAGGCGCAGTCCTACGGGCCGCAATTCCGGGGACTATTTCTCTGGACATAGTTCACGCAGGCGTAGGTGTACAGGCCGGATATCTAGGGACTCATTTCTCTCAGCTCGTTCACGCAGGCGCAGTGGTACAGGACGGATAACCGCGCACTTATTCCTCAGTCCTAGTTCACGCAGGCGCAGTCCTACTGGCCGAATTTCCGGGAACTATTTCTCTGGGACATAGTTCACGCAGGCGCAGTGGCACAGAATGGATAACCGCGGATTTTTCTCTGAGACCTACTTCACACAGGCGCAGTCTTATGGGACGGATAACCGCGGACATATTTCTGAGACATTGTTCACCCAGGTGCAGTCGTACAGGCGGGATATCGGGGGCTTATTTCCCTGAGCCGTAGTTCGCGAAGTCCGTCTCTCATCTAATCGCCCCGCACCCCCTCTTCGGTCCATCACTGACTTCAGAACTGTGCCCTGGTGAGTTCAGGATAGCTGGCTGCCCGATGGTTGATACCTTTTCGTGCGATTTACATCTGTATGGTTGGCATCTGACTCCCTATTCCCTGCCTCACTCCTGTCCCTATACACACAAACACACACACACTCCTGATGCCCATCCCTATTCCCTGCCTCACTCCTGTCCTCCCACACACATACACAAACACACACACAATTCCCATTCACAATCCCCTGCCTCACTCCTGCACACTCCCAATAGACTCAATAAGCCCCTTCCCTATTCCCTGCCTCACGCCTGTACCCACACACAAGCTCCTAAAGCCCCTTGGCTATTCCCTGCCTCACTCCAACCCCTACACACACACACAACACACACACACACACACGCTCCTGAAGCCCCTTCCCTATTCCCTGCCTCACTCCTGTCCCTATACACACACAAACACACACACACACATTCCTGAAGCCCTTCCCTATTCCCTGCATCACTCCAGCCCCTACACACACACACACACGCTCCTGAAGCACCTTCCCTATTCCCTGCCTCACTCTTGCCACTACAAACACACACAAACACCCAACACACACACACACCCCTGAAGCCCATTCCCTATTCCCTGCCCCTCTCCAACCCATACACACACACACACACACACACACACACACTACCGAACCCCCTTCCCTATTCCCTGCCTCACTCTTGTCCCTACACACACACACACACACACACACTCCTGATGCCCATCCCCTATTCGCTGCCTCACTCAGGTCCCTTCATACACACGTACACACACACAATCCTGATGGCCCTGCCCTATTCCCTGCCTCACTTCAGATCTATCTATCTCTCTCTCTCTCACTCTCTCTCTCTCTCTCCCTCTTCTCTCTCTGTCTCACTCACTCCATGCCCCTTCCCTATTCCGTGGCTCACTCTTGCCACTACACACACATACCTGTAACGTCCTCTCTATTCCCTCACTCACACTTGCCTCTATACACACACACACACAAACACACACACATACACACTTCTGATGCCCATTTCCTATTTGCTGCATCACTCCAGGCCTCGCTCCCACACACACACCCCTGATGTCCATTCTCTATTAGCTGCCTCACTCATGCCACTACACACACACAAAAATACACACACTCAGGCCCAAGCATCTTCTCTATTCCCTGCTTCTCCCTTGGCCCCAGAAATATACACACACACTCCTGAAGCCCCTACGTTATTCCCTGCCTTACTCTTGCCCCTCAACACGCACGCGCACACACACCCATACACACACACACTCCTGATGCCCATTCCCTATTACTGCCTCATTCCTGTCCCTACACACACACACACACACACACACTCACACCTGAAGTCCCTTCTCTAATCCCTTCCTCATTCTTTCCCTGCGCACAACACAAACACACACACAAAAAACAAAGACACGCACAATACCCATTCCCAAATCCCTGCATCACTCCTGCACACCCCACAATAGACTCAAGAAGCCCCTTCCCTATTCCCTGCATCACTCCTGCACCCACATACACGCTGCTGAAGCCCCTTCCCTATTCCCTACCTCACTACTGCCACTACACACACACACACACACACACACACACACACACATGCCTGAAGCATGTTCTCTATTCCCTGCCTCACTCTTGCCCCTACAAAATCACACATACACTTCTGAAGCCCAATGCCAATTTCCTACCTCACTCCAGTCCCTACACACACACAAACACACAGACACACACCCATTCCTGAAGCCCCTTCACTATTCCTTGCCTAACTCCTGCCACAAAACCCCCACCCACTACACACACATACACACACACTCCTGATGCCCATTCCCTATTTCTTGCCTCATTCCTGTCCCTACACTCACTCTATCACTCACACACACACACACACACACACACACACACACACCTGAAACCCCTTTCCTATTCCCTGCCTCACTCCTGACACTACACACACACACACATACACACGGGCCTGAAGCATATTCTCTATTCCCTGCTTAATTCGTGCCCCTACAAAAATACACACACTCCTGATCCCCAATACCAACTTACTGCCTCACTAATGTCCCCCCTACACACACACACACAATCTCACCCTCTCCTGAAGCCCCTTCCCTATTTCCTGCCTCACTCCTACCCCTACACACACACACACACATACACACAGTCCTCAAACTCTTTCCCTATTCCCTGCCTCACTCCTGCCCTTACTCACAAAAACACACACAAACACCAACACACAACACAACCCTGAAGCCCATTCCCTATTCCCTGCCCCTCTCCAACCCCTACACACACACACACACACACACACACACTACCGAAACCCCTTCCCTATTCCCTGCCTTACTCCTGTCCCTACACACACACACACACACACACACACTCCTAAAGCCCCTTCCCTAATCACTGCCTCACTCCACCCCTATGCACACACACACCCACACTCCTGAAGCCCATTCTCTAATCACTGCCTAACTCAGGCCCCTATACAAACACACACACACACACACACAATCATGCACGCATGCCTGAAGCATCTTCTCTATTCCCTGCCTCATTCTTGCCCCTAAAAAATAAACACACACTCCTGATGCCCACTGCCTATACCCTGCCTCCCTCCTGTCCCTACGCACACACACACACGAACACACACACACTCCTGAAGTCCCTTCCCTATTCCCTGCCTCCCTTCTGCCACCACACACACACACACACACACACACACACACCTGATGCATTTTCTCTATTCCCTGCCTCACTCTTGCCCCTACAAAAAACATGCCTTGGATGACCCTTCCCTATTTCCTGCTTCACTCCTGGCCCTACACACACACACCCGTACACACACTCCTGAAGCCCCTTCCCTATTCCCTGCTTCAGTCATGTCCCTACACACACACACACACACACACACAACTCTGAAGCCCCTCCCTATTCCTTGCCTCATCCTGCCCCCCCCCCACTCACCCATACACACACAGTCCTGATGCTCATTCCCTATTGCCTGGCTCTCTCCTGTCCCTACATACACACACGCAGACACACACAATCACTCCTGATGCCCCTACCCTAATCTCTGCCTCACTCCACACCTATGCACACACACACCCACACTCCTGAAGCCCATTCTCTAATCACTGCCTAACTCAGGCCCCTATACAAACACACACACACACACACACACAATCATGCACGCATGCCTGAAGCATCTTCTCTATTCCCTGCCTCATTCTTGCCCCTAAAAAATAAACACACACTCCTGATGCCCACTGCCTATTCCCTGCCTCCCTCCTTTCCCTACGCACACACACACACACACACACACACGAACACACACACACTCCTGAAGTCCCTTCCCTATTCCCTGCCTCCCTTCTGCCACCAAACAGACACACACACACACACACACACACACACACACACACCTGATGCATTTTCTCTATTCCCTGCCTCACTCTTGGCCCAACAAAAAACATGCCTTGGATGACCCTTCCCTATTTCCTGCTTCACTCCTGGCCCTACACACACACACCCGTACACACACTCCTGAAGCCCTTTCCCTATTCCCTGCTTCACTCATTTCCCTACACACACACACAACTCTGAAGCCCCTCCCTATTCCTTGCCTCATCCTGCCCCCCCAACTCACCCATACACACACAGTCCTGATGCTCATTCCCTATTGCCTGGCTCTCTCCTGTCCCTACATACACACACGGAGACACACACAATCACTCCTGATGCCCCTACCCTAATCTCTGCCTCACTCCTTTCCCTGCACACACACACACACACACACAGACACACACATGGATCTCTTTGAAGAATACACCACATGCTGGGACACAAGAACAGCCTCAGTAAATCTAAACACATAGATATTATCCAGACATAATTCTCAGATCACTATGCCATAAAGCTGGAGATTAATAAGAGGATGTCCCAAAGAGAAAGGGCAACCAATTTGAAAATGAACAACGTTCTCCTGTGACATGAATGGGTACACGCCTAGATCAGAGAGTATATAAGTAAGTTTCTAGAAACTAATGAGTACGAGAATACAGTGTATCAAAACTTATTGGACCCTGTAAAGGCAATTATCCGAGGTAGCTGGATATCATTGAATACATACATGAAAATGAAGCAAGGCGTATGACAGATACGTTAACACAAAACCTCCAAGAACTAAACAGAGTCAGCAGAACAACCCCTCCATTAGCAAGAGAAAAATAAAAATAAGGGCAGAGGTAAACCAGGGGGAAGACAAGAGGTCAATGCAAAAGATAAATGCAACTAAAATCTTGTTTTATGAAAGAATTAACAAAATTGAGAGTTCTCTGGAAAAGCTTAGCAAAGATAGAAAGGAGCAAACATTAATAGCCAGGATGAGGGATGAATCGGGCAATAACAACAGACCCCAAGGAGATTAAAAACATAATCCCAAAGTACTATGAAGGTCTGTATTCTAATGAATTCAGAAACTTGGAAGACATGGATAAATATTTGGAAAAACAGTCCCTAAATTACCTCCGATAGAGATCTAAATATAAATTATATCTAAATATAAATTATATCTAAATATAAATTAATAAACAGGGGAAATCTTGAAGATATACATATGAACAAATCACTGACTTGTGTATACCTAATTGTGTAAATGAAATCATAAGTATAGACAAACATAAATAAATTTATGAATATGAATAAACTATAAACAATGATATACCTAAACATGCAATTAGTAATGCTAATATGTAAGTGTATACAAGGCCTATAAATCAATAGATGAATATAGAAGCAAAAATAAGTAAATATAATAAAATATGGAGATAGATTAAGGACTATTATGGAAATCTAGGGGAATCTATAAACATGTCTAGATAATTAATACATGTAGAAAAACGTATAAATATTGATGTATAAATAGATATAATATGAAATATAAATAGACAGTTACATGCATATGTGTGTGATTATATACACACACACACACATATATATATACACATATCTGGGGATATTTATGAAAGACAGGCCAGAATTCCGGGGACTCATTTCTCTGAGAGATATTTTAAGCAGGCACTGTCCCACTGGCCTGATATCCGGGGTCTTATTTCTCTGAGACAGTTCACACAGGCGGCATCTTACAGGACGGACAACCGCGAACTTATTTCTGAGAAACAGTTCACGTCGGCGTAGGTGTACAGCTGGATAACCGGTGACTCATTACTCTGAGCGCGATCACACAGGCGCAGTGGCACAAGACGGATAACTGCGGACTGACTTTTGAGCTCTAGTTCACGCAGGCGCAGTCCTACAGACCGCAATCCCGGGGACTATTTCTCTGGGACATAATTCACGCAGGCGTAGGTTGACAGGCCGGATATCGGGAGACATATCCCAGAGATCGTTCACGCAAGCGCAGTTGCACAGGGCAGATAACCGCGCACTTATTTCTCAGCCCTAGTTCACGCAGGCGCAGTCCTACGGGCCGCAATTCCGGGGACTATTACTCTGGGATATAATTGACGCAGGCGTAGGTTTACAGGCCAGATAACCGGGGACGCATAGCTCCGAGCTTTCACGCAGGCGCAGTGGCACAAGGCGGATAACCGCGCACTTATTTCTCAGCCCTAGTTCACGCAGGCGCAGTCCTACAGCCGCGTTTCCCGGGACTATTTCTCTGGGACATAATTCACGCAGGCGTAGGTGTACTGGCCGGATATCCGGAGACTCATTTCTCTCAGCTCGTTCACGCAGGCGCATTGTCACAAGGCGGATAACCGCGCACTTATTTCTCAGCCCTAGTTCACGCAGGCGCAGTCCTACGGGCCGCAATTCCGGGGACTATTTCTCTGGACATAGTTCACGCAGGCGTAGGTGTACAGGCCGGATATCTAGGGACTCATTTCTCTCAGCTCGTTCACGCAGGCGCAGTGGTACAGGACGGATAGTTCACGCAGGCGCAGTCCTACAGACCGCAATCCCGGGGACTATTTCTCTGGGACATAATTCACGCAGGCGTAGGTTGACAGGGAGGATATCGGGAGACATATCCCAGAGATCGTTCACGCAAGCGCAGTTGCACAGGGCAGATAACCGCGCACTTATTTCTCAGCCCTAGTTCACGCAGGCGCAGTCCTACGGGCCGCAATTCCGGGGACTATTACTCTGGGATATAATTGACGCAGGCGTAGGTTTACAGGCCAGATAACCGGGGACGCATAGCTCCGAGCTTTCACGCAGGCGCAGTGGCACAAGGCGGATAACCGCGCACTTATTTCTCAGCCCTAGTTCACGCAGGCGCAGTCCTACAGGCCGCGTTTCCCGGGACTATTTCTCTGGGACATAATTCACGCAGGCGTAGGTGTACTGGCCGGATATCCGGAGACTCATTTCTCTCAGCTCGTTCACGCAGGCGCATTGTCACAAGGCGGATAACCGCGCACTTATTTCTCAGCCCTAGTTCACGCAGGCGCAGTCCTACGGGCCGCAATTCCGGGGACTATTTCTCTGGACATAGTTCACGCAGGCGTAGGTGTACAGGCCGGATATCTAGGGACTCATTTCTCTCAGCTCGTTCACGCAGGCGCAGTGGTACAGGACGGATAACCGCGCACTTATTCCTCAGTCCTAGTTCACGCAGGCGCAGTCCTACTGGCCGAATTTCCGGGAACTATTTCTCTGGGACATAGTTCATGCAGGCGCAGTGGCACAGAATGGATAACCGCGGATTTTTCTCTGAGACCTACTTCACACAGGCGCAGTCTTATGGGACGGATAACCGCGGACATATTTCTGAGACATTGTTCACCCAGGTGCAGTCGTACAGGCGGGATATCGGGGGCTTATTTCCCTGAGCCGTAGTTCGCGAAGTCCGTCTCTCATCTAATCGCCCCGCACCCCCTCTTCGGTCCATCACTGACTTCAGAACTGTGCCCTGGTGAGTTCAGGATAGCTGGCTGCCCGATGGTTGATACCTTTTCGTGCGATTTACATCTGTATGGTTGGCATCTGACTCCCTATTCCCTGCCTCACTCCTGTCCCTATACACACAAACACACACACACTCCTGATGCCCATCCCTATTCCCTGCCTCACTCCTGTCCTCCCACACACATACACAAACACACACACAATTCCCATTCACAATCCCCTGCCTCACTCCTGCACACTCCCAATAGACTCAATAAGCCCCTTCCCTATTCCCTGCCTCACGCCTGTACCCACACACAAGCTCCTAAAGCCCCTTGGCTATTCCCTGCCTCACTCCAGCCCCTACACACACACACAACACACACACACACACACACACGCTCCTGAAGCCCCTTCCCTATTCCCTGCCTCACTCCTGTCCCTATACACACACAAACACACACACACACACACATTCCTGAAGCCCTTCCCTATTCCCTGCATCACTCCAGCCCCTACACACACACACATACACGCTCCTGAAGCACCTTCCCTATTCCCTGCCTCACTCTTGCCACTACAAACACACACAAACACCCAACACACACACACACCCCTGAAGCCCATTCCCTATTCCCTGCCCCTCTCCAACCCATACACACACACACACACACACACACACACACACACACTACCGAACCCCCTTCCCTATTCCCTGCCTCACTCTTGTCCCTACACACACACACACACACACACACACTCCTGATGCCCATCCCCTATTCGCTGCCTCACTCAGGTCCCTTCATACACACGTACACACACACAATCCTGATGGCCCTGCCCTATTC
>NC_134548.1:35354651-35362151 GCF_050624435.1 Tenrec ecaudatus | reverse complement strand
CGCGCACTTATTTCTCAGCCCTAGTTCACGCAGGCGCAGTCCTACAGGCCGCGTTTCCCGGGACTATTTCTCTGGGACATAATTCACGCAGGCGTAGGTGTACTGGCCGGATATCCGGAGACTCATTTCTCTCAGCTCGTTCACGCAGGCGCATTGTCACAAGGCGGATAACCGCGCACTTATTTCTCAGCCCTAGTTCACGCAGGCGCAGTCCTACGGGCCGCAATTCCGGGGACTATTTCTCTGGGACATAGTTAACGCAGGCGTAGGTGTACAGGCCGGATATCTAGGGACTCATTTCTCTCAGCTCGTTCACGCAGGCGCAGTGGTACAGGACGGATAACCGCGCACTTATTCCTCAGTCCTAGTTCACGCAGGCGCAGTCCTACTGGCCGAATTTCCGGGAACTATTTCTCTGGGACATAGTTCACGCAGGCGCAGTGGCACAGAATGGATAACCGCGGATTTTTCTCTGAGACCTACTTCACACAGGCGCAGTCTTATGGGACGGATAACCGCGGACATATTTCTGAGACATTGTTCACCCAGGTGCAGTCGTACAGGCGGGATATCGGGGGCTTATTTCCCTGAGCCGTAGTTCGCGAAGTCCGTCTCTCATCTAATCGCCCCGCACCCCCTCTTCGGTCCATCACTGACTTCAGAACTGTGCCCTGGTGAGTTCAGGATAGCTGGCTGCCCGATGGTTGATACCTTTTCGTGCGATTTACATCTGTATGGTTGGCATCTGACTCCCTATTCCCTGCCTCACTCCTGTCCCTATACACACAAACACACACACACTCCTGATGCCCATCCCTATTCCCTGCCTCACTCCTGTCCTCCCACACACATACACAAACACACACACAATTCCCATTCACAATCCCCTGCCTCACTCCTGCACACTCCCAATAGACTCAATAAGCCCCTTCCCTATTCCCTGCCTCACGCCTGTACCCACACACAAGCTCCTAAAGCCCCTTGGCTATTCCCTGCCTCACTCCAGCCCCTACACACACACACAACACACACACACACACACACACACACGCTCCTGAAGCCCCTTCCCTATTCCCTGCCTCACTCCTGTCCCTATACACACACAAACACACACACACACACACATTCCTGAAGCCCTTCCCTATTCCCTGCATCACTCCAGCCCCTACACACACACACATACACGCTCCTGAAGCACCTTCCCTATTCCCTGCCTCACTCTTGCCACTACAAACACACACAAACACCCAACACACACACACACCCCTGAAGCCCATTCCCTATTCCCTGCCCCTCTCCAACCCATACACACACACACACACACACACACACTACCGAACCCCCTTCCCTATTCCCTGCCTCACTCTTGCCCTACACACACACACACACACACACACACACTCCTGATGCCCATCCCCTATTCGCTGCCTCACTCAGGTCCCTTCATACACACGTACACACACACAATCCTGATGGCCCTGCCCTATTCCCTGCCTCACTTCAGATCTATCTATCTCTCTCTCTCTCACTCTCTCTCTCGCTCTCTCTCTCTCTCCCTCTTCTCTCTCTGTCTCACTCACTCCATGCCCCTTCCCTATTCCGTGGCTCACTCTTGCCACTACACACACATACCTGTAACGTCCTCTCTATTCCCTCACTCACACTTGCCTCTATACACACACACACACAAACACACACACATACACACTTCTGATGCCCATTTCCTATTTGCTGCATCACTCCAGGCCTCGCTCCCACACACACACCCCTGATGTCCATTCTCTATTAGCTGCCTCACTCATGCCACTACACACACACAAAAATACACACACTCAGGCCCAAGCATCTTCTCTATTCCCTGCTTCTCCCTTGGCCCCAGAAATATACACACACACTCCTGAAGCCCCTACCCTATTCCCTGCCTTACTCTTGCCCCTCAACACGCACGCACACACACCCATACACACACACACTCCTGATGCCCATTCCCTATTACTGCCTCATTCCTGTCCCTACACACACACACACACACACACACTCACACCTGAAGTCCCTTCTCTAATTCCTTCCTCATTCTTTCCCTGCGCACACAAACACACACACAAAAAACAAAGACACGCACAATACCCATTCCCAAATCCCTGCATCACTCCTGCACACCCCACAATAGACTCAAGAAGCCCCTTCCCTATTCCCTGCATCACTCCTGCACCCACATACACGCTGCTGAAGCCCCTTCCCTATTCCCTACCTCACTACTGCCACTACACACACACACACACACACACACACACACACACACACACACGCAGGCCTGAAGCATGTTCTCTATTCCCTGCCTCACTCTTGCCCCTACAAAATCACACATACACTTCTGAAGCCCAATGCCAATTTCCTACCTCACTCCAGTCCCTACACACACACACAAACACACAGATACACACCCATTCCTGAAGCCCCTTCACTATTCCTTGCCTAACTCCTGCCACAAAACCCCCACCCACTACACACACATACACACACACTCCTGATGCCCATTCCCTATATCTTGCCTCATTCCTGTCCCTACACTCACTCTATCACTCACACACACACACACACACACACACACCTGAAACCCCTTTCCTATTCCCTGCCTCACTCCTGACACTACACACACACACACATACACACGGGCCTGAAGCATATTCTCTATTCCCTGCTTAATTCGTGCCCCTACAAAAATACACACACTCCTGATCCCCAATACCAACTTACTGCCTCACTAATGTCCCCCCTACACACACACACACAATCTCACCCTCTCCTGAAGCCCCTTCCCTATTTCCTGCCTCACTCCTACCCCTACACACACACACACACATACACACAGTCCTCAAACTCTTTCCCTATTCCCTGCCTCACTCCTGCCCTTACTCACAAAAACACACACAAACACCAACACACAACACAACCCTGAAGCCCATTCCCTATTCCCTGCCCCTCTCCAACCCCTACACACACACACACACACACACACACACACACACACACTACCGAACCCCCTTCCCTATTCCCTGCCTTACTCCTGTCCCTACACACACACACACACACACACACTCCTAAAGCCCCTTCCCTAATCACTGCCTCACTCCACCCCTATGCACACACACACCCACACTCCTGAAGCCCATTCTCTAATCACTGCCTAACTCAGGCCCCTATACAAACACACACACACACACACACACACAATCATGCACGCATGCCTGAAGCATCTTCTCTATTCCCTGCCTCATTCTTGCCCCTAAAAAATAAACACACACTCCTGATGCCCACTGCCTATACCCTGCCTCCCTCCTGTCCCTACGCACACACACACACGAACACACACACACTCCTGAAGTCCCTTCCCTATTCCCTGCCTCCCTTCTGCCACCACACACACACACACACACACACACCTGATGCATTTTCTCTATTCCCTGCCTCACTCTTGCCCCTACAAAAAACATGCCTTGGATGAACCTTCCCTATTTCCTGCTTCACTCCTGGCCCTACACACACACACCCGTACACACACTCCTGAAGCCCCTTCCCTATTCCCTGCTTCAGTCATGTCCCTACACACACACACACACACACACACACACAACTCTGAAGCCCCTCCCTATTCCTTGCCTCATCCTGCCCCCCCCACTCACCCATACACACACAGTCCTGATGCTCATTCCCTATTGCCTGGCTCTCTCCTGTCCCTACATACACACACGCAGACACACACAATCACTCCTGATGCCCCTACCCTAATCTCTGCCTCACTCCACACCTATGCACACACACACCCACACTCCTGAAGCCCATTCTCTAATCACTGCCTAACTCAGGCCCCTATACAAACACACACACACAATCATGCACGCATGCCTGAAGCATCTTCTCTATTCCCTGCCTCTTTCTTGCCCCTAAAAAATAAACACACACTCCTGATGCCCACTGCCTATTCCCTGCCTCCCTCCTGTCCCTACGCACACACACACACACACACACACACACACACACGAACACACACACACTCCTGAAGTCCCTTCCCTATTCCCTGCCTCCCTTCTGCCGCCAAACAGACACACACACACACACACACACACACACACACACACACACACCTGATGCATTTTCTCTATTCCCTGCCTCACTCTTGGCCCAACAAAAAACATGCCTTGGATGACCCTTCCCTATTTCCTGCTTCACTCCTGGCCCTACACACACACACCCGGACACACACTCCTGAAGCCCCTTCCCTATTCCCTGCTTCACTCATTTCCCTACACACACACACAACTCTGAAGCCCCTCCCTATTCCTTGCCTCATCCTGCCCCCCCAACTCACCCATACACACACAGTCCTGATGCTCATTCCCTATTGCCTGGCTCTCTCCTGTCCCTACATACACACACGGAGACACACACAATCACTCCTGATGCCCCTACCCTAATCTCTGCCTCACTCCTTTCCCTGCACACACACACACACACACACACACACAGACACACACATGGATCTCTTTGAAGAATACACCACATGCTGGGACACAAGAACAGCCTCAGTAAATCTAAACACATAGATATTATCCAGACATAATTCTCAGATCACTATGCCATAAAGCTGGAGATTAATAAGAGGATGTCCCAAAGAGCAAGGGCAACCAATTTGAAAATGAACAACGTTCTCCTGTGAAATGAATGGGTACACGCCTAGATCAGAGAGTATATAAGTAAGTTTCTAGAAACTAATGAGTACGAGAATACAGTGTATCAAAACTTATTGGACCCTGTAAAGGCAATTATCCGAGGTAGCTGGATATCATTGAATACATACATGAAAATGAAGCAAGGCGTATGACAGATACGTTAACACAAAACCTCCAAGAACTAAACAGAGTCAGCAGAACAACCCCTCCATTAGCAAGAGAAAAATAAAAATAAGGGCAGAGGTAAACCAGGGGGAAGACAAGAGGTCAATGCAAAAGATAAATGCAACTAAAATCTTGTTTTATGAAAGAATTAACAAAATTGAGAGTTCTCTGGAAAAGCTTAGCAAAGATAGAAAGGAGCAAACATTAATAGCCAGGATGAGGGATGAATCGGGCAATAACAACAGACCCCAAGGAGATTAAAAACATAATCCCAAAGTACTATGAAGGTCTGTATTCTAATGAATTCAGAAACTTGGAAGACATGGATAAATATTTGGAAAAACAGTCCCTAAATTACCTCCGATAGAGATCTAAATATAAATTATATCTAAATATAAATTATATCTAAATATAAATTAATAAACAGGGGAAATCTTGAAGATATACATATGAACAAATCACTGACTTGTGTATACCTAATTGTGTAAATGAAATCATAAGTATAGACAAACATAAATAAATTTATGAATATGAATAAACTATAAACAATGATATACCTAAACATGCAATTAGTAATGCTAATATGTAAGTGTATACAAGGCCTATAAATCAATAGATGAATATAGAAGCAAAAATAAGTAAATATAATAAAATATGGAGATAGATTAAGGACTATTATGGAAATCTAGGGGAATCTATAAACATGTCTAGATAATTAATACATGTAGAAAAACGTATAAATATTGATGTATAAATAGATATAATATGAAATATAAATAGATAGTTACATGCATATGTGTGTGATTATATACACACACACACACATATATATATACACATATCTGGGGATATTTATGAAAGACAGGCCAGAATTCCGGGGACTCATTTGTCTGAGAGATATTTTAAGCAGGCACTGTCCCACTGGCCTGATATCCGGGGTCTTATTTCTCTGAGACAGTTCACACAGGCGGCATCTTACAGGACGGACAACCGCGAACTTATTTCTGAGAAACAGTTCACGTCGGCGTAGGTGTACAGCTGGATAACCGGTGACTCATTACTCTGAGCGCGATCACACAGGCGCAGTGGCACAAGACGGATAACCGCGGACTGACTTTTGAGCTCTAGTTCACGCAGGCGCAGTCCTACAGACCGCAATCCCGGGGACTATTTCTCTGGGACATAATTCACGCAGGCGTAGGTTGACAGGCCGGATATCGGGAGACATATCCCAGAGATCGTTCACGCAAGCGCAGTTGCACAGGGCAGATAACCGCGCACTTATTTCTCAGCCCTAGTTCACGCAGGCGCAGTCCTACGGGCCGCAATTCCGGGGACTATTACTCTGGGATATAATTGACGCAGGCGTAGGTTTACAGGCCAGATAACCGGGGACGCATAGCTCCGAGCTTTCACGCAGGCGCAGTGGCACAAGGCGGATAACCGCGCACTTATTTCTCAGCCCTAGTTCACGCAGGCGCAGTCCTACAGGCCGCGTTTCCCGGGACTATTTCTCTGGGACATAATTCACGCAGGCGTAGGTGTACTGGCCGGATATCCGGAGACTCATTTCTCTCAGCTCGTTCACGCAGGCGCATTGTCACAAGGCGGATAACCGCGCACTTATTTCTCAGCCCTAGTTCACGCAGGCGCAGTCCTACGGGCCGCAATTCCGGGGACTATTTCTCTGGACATAGTTCACGCAGGCGTAGGTGTACAGGCCGGATATCTAGGGACTCATTTCTCTCAGCTCGTTCACGCAGGCGCAGTGGTACAGGACGGATAACCGCGCACTTATTCCTCAGTCCTAGTTCACGCAGGCGCAGTCCTACTGGCCGAATTTCCGGGAACTATTTCTCTGGGACATAGTTCACGCAGGCGCAGTGGCACAGAATGGATAACCGCGGATTTTTCTCTGAGACCTACTTCACACAGGCGCAGTCTTATGGGACGGATAACCGCGGACATATTTCTGAGACATTGTTCACCCAGGTGCAGTCTTACAGGCGGGATATCGGGGGCTTATTTCCCTGAGCCGTAGTTCGCGAAGTCCGTCTCTCATCTAATCGCCCCGCACCCCCTCTTCGGTCCATCACTGACTTCAGAACTGTGCCCTGGTGAGTTCAGGATAGCTGGCTGCCCGATGGTTGATACCTTTTCGTGCGATTTACATCTGTATGGTTGGCATCTGACTCCCTATTCCCTGCCTCACTCCTGTCCCTATACACACAAACACACACACACTCCTGATGCCCATCCCTATTCCCTGCCTCACTCCTGTCCTCCCACACACATACACAAACACACACACAATTCCCATTCACAATCCCCTGCCTCACTCCTGCACACTCCCAATAGACTCAATAAGCCCCTTCCCTATTCCCTGCCTCACGCCTGTACCCACACACAAGCTCCTAAAGCCCCTTGGCTATTCCCTGCCTCACTCCAGCCCCTACACACACACACAACACACACACACACACGCTCCTGAAGCCCCTTCCCTATTCCCTGCCTCACTCCTGTCCCTATACACACACAAACACACACACACACATTCCTGAAGCCCTTCCCTATTCCCTGCATCACTCCAGCCCCTACACACACA
>NC_134548.1:35347151-35349651 GCF_050624435.1 Tenrec ecaudatus | reverse complement strand
CGCAGGCGCAGTCCTACAGACCGCAATCCCGGGGACTATTTCTCTGGGACATAATTCACGCAGGCGTAGGTTGACAGGCCGGATATCGGGAGACATATCCCAGAGATCGTTCACGCAAGCGCAGTTGCACAGGGCAGATAACCGCGCACTTATTTCTCAGCCCTAGTTCACGCAGGCGCAGTCCTACGGGCCGCAATTCCGGGGACTATTACTCTGGGATATAATTGACGCAGGCGTAGGTTTACAGGCCAGATAACCGGGGACGCATAGCTCCGAGCTTTCACGCAGGCGCAGTGGCACAAGGCGGATAACCGCGCACTTATTTCTCAGCCCTAGTTCACGCAGGCGCAGTCCTACAGGCCGCGTTTCCCGGGACTATTTCTCTGGGACATAATTCACGCAGGCGTAGGTGTACTGGCCGGATATCCGGAGACTCATTTCTCTCAGCTCGTTCACGCAGGCGCATTGTCACAAGGCGGATAACCGCGCACTTATTTCTCAGCCCTAGTTCACGCAGGCGCAGTCCTACGGGCCGCAATTCCGGGGACTATTTCTCTGGACATAGTTCACGCAGGCGTAGGTGTACAGGCCGGATATCTAGGGACTCATTTCTCTCAGCTCGTTCACGCAGGCGCAGTGGTACAGGACGGATAACCGCGCACTTATTCCTCAGTCCTAGTTCACGCAGGCGCAGTCCTACTGGCCGAATTTCCGGGAACTATTTCTCTGGGACATAGTTCACGCAGGCGCAGTGGCACAGAATGGATAACCGCGGATTTTTCTCTGAGACCTACTTCACACAGGCGCAGTCTTATGGGACGGATAACCGCGGACATATTTCTGAGACATTGTTCACCCAGGTGCAGTCGTACAGGCGGGATATCGGGGGCTTATTTCCCTGAGCCGTAGTTCGCGAAGTCCGTCTCTCACCTAAGCGCCCCGCACCCCCTCTTCGGTCCATCACTGACTTCAGAACTGTGCCCTGGTGAGTTCAGGATAGCTGGCTGCCCGATGGTTGATACCTTTTCGTGCGATTTACATCTGTATGGTTGGCATCTGACTCCCTATTCCCTGCCTCACTCCTGTCCCTATACACACAAACACACACACACTCCTGATGCCCATCCCTATTCCCTGCCTCACTCCTGTCCTCCCACACACATACACAAACACACACACAATTCCCATTCACAATCCCCTGCCTCACTCCTGCACACTCCCAATAGACTCAATAAGCCCCTTCCCTATTCCCTGCCTCACGCCTGTACCCACACACAAGCTCCTAAAGCCCCTTGGCTATTCCCTGCCTCACTCCAGCCCCTACACACACACACAACACACACACACACACGCTCCTGAAGCCCCTTCCCTATTCCCTGCCTCACTCCTGTCCCTATACACACACAAACACACACACACACACACATTCCTGAAGCCCTTCCCTATTCCCTGCATCACTCCAGCCCCTACACACACACACATACACGCTCCTGAAGCACCTTCCCTATTCCCTGCCTCACTCTTGCCACTACAAACACACACAAACACCCAACACACACACACACCCCTGAAGCCCATTCCCTATTCCCTGCCCCTCTCCAACCCATACACACACACACACACACACACACACACACTACCGAACCCCCTTCCCTATTCCCTGCCTCACTCTTGTCCCTACACACACACACACACACACACTCCTGATGCCCATCCCCTATTCGCTGCCTCACTCAGGTCCCTTCATACACACGTACACACACACAATCCTGATGGCCCTGCCCTATTCCCTGCCTCACTTCAGATCTATCTCTCTCTCTCTCTCTCACTCTCTCTCTCTCTCTCTCTCTCTCCCTCTTCGCTCTCTGTCTCACTCACTCCATGCCCCTTCCCTATTCCGTGGCTCACTCTTGCCACTACACACACATACCTGTAACGTCCTCTCTATTCCCTCACTCACACTTGCCTCTATACACACACACACACAAACACACACACATACACACTTCTGATGCCCATTTCCTATTTGCTGCATCACTCCAGGCCTCGCTCCCACACACACACCCCTGATGTCCATTCTCTATTAGCTGCCTCACTCATGCCACTACACACACACAAAAATACACACACTCAGGCCCAAGCATCTTCTCTATTCCCTGCTTCTCCCTTGGCCCCAGAAATATACACACACACTCCTGAAGCCCCTACCCTATTCCCTGCCTTACTCTTGCCCCTCAACACGCACGCACACACACCCATACACACACACACTCCTGATGCCCATTCCCTATTACTGCCTCATTCCTGTCCCTACACACACACACACACACACACACACTCACACCTGAAGTCCCTTCTCTAATCCCTTCCTCATTCTTTCCCTGCGCACACAAACACACACACAAAAAACAAAGACACGCACAATACCCATTCCCAAATCCCTGCATCACTCCTGCACACCCCACAATAGACTCAAGAAGCCCCTTCCCTATTCCCTGCA